>NC_085993.1:51334679-51389679 GCF_030014385.1 Trichomycterus rosablanca
TTGCGCAAAAAGGCTCTCATGTGAATGCGCCGGAGCACTCACCACTGTTTTTACATGGTTTAGAATGTGAAGTAAGTGTTGAGTGAATGTGGAGGTTAGAATCTGGGCTCATTCTGTCGTTACTGTACGTCGGACTTAATGAGACGTGGCTACATCTAACTATTTTATTTCTGCTATAAGTTGAAGCACTTTGCTTTGTGTACAGAACACCATGAACACGTGCTGCACTCTGTTTAATATGGAGCGCGTGAGAATGTGATCATATGAACATAAACCCTGTTTACATTTAGTTCTGTGTTATATTATTATGTCGTACAGTTCGTTGTTCAAATAAAAGAAGCTTAAATGAGATTCTGAATGACATGTTTTAGACTAATCGGTATAATAGTCGTTAGTGGAAGCCCTAGTTACGTCAGCGTAAAGCAAATCTCAAATACAGTTCTACTTTGTACTTCTGGGTGAAACATACAAATGGGAAAATAGTGTGTCTACAAGACCAAAACGTACTTTATTAGGCCTAGATGTATTTTTTGGCAGATTCTAAACTTTCTAGAGCCCTAAATACATTAGGGAACTAGCTATGACCAACCTAATGAGAGATATCCTTAACCAGAACAAGGCAAAAATGATATTCAACTTATATTTAGAATTGAGGAATTGGCCGCTCAGGTGGCGCAGCGGTAAAAACACACACTGGAAGCAGAGCTGGATCTGGAAAACATCGTATCGAGTCTCAGCTCTGCCTGCCGGCTAAGGCTGAGCGGCCACATGAACAACGACTGGCCTGTTGTTGGCCCTCTGCTGGCTGATTGATGGCGCCTGCACAGAGATGAGAAAACAGTGCTCTCAGGGTGTGTCTCTCCGTGCACAACGCTGAGCTGCACTGCACTCATCAAAGTGTAGGTGATAAGATGCATACGGCTGCTGCCCACGTGTTGGAGGGGGCGTGGGTTAGCTTTGTTCTCCTCAATCAGAGCGGGGATCGGCATAGGTGGAGAGGAAGCATGACGCGATCGGGCAATTGGACGCACTAAATAGGGAGAAAATGCATAAGGAAAAAAAAAAAAAAAAAAAAAAAAAAAGATTTGAGGAAATTGTTGAGCTAATATAAAGATCTTGTACCTGTACCTTTCCTGTTTTGAAAGTAACTCATTAGAGTAAACAAACAAACAAATCACATATTTCTATCAGCTCTCAGCATCTTGTTCTCCGCTTCATCGTGTCTTCAGCATCTCCGTTTCTGTCTTTCCTTTTCTCCTGTGTGGGAACGGGTCAGTACTCGGTTTGTGTTTGTCCCTTCTCTCTCAGTTGTGTGTTGCTGTGTGAGTGGGTTATATCAGACGTTCAATTATATAAGGTCCTTCTGAAGCTCTCACAGCTCAGGTCACCACCTCAGAAAGAAGTCACGATGGCATAAATTTAAGAAATCTAGGGAGCCAACCGAAACAGCCTAGCTGTTGGGAGGTGCACTTGTCAGTCCGCTCTCAGCGCATGTCCCAAGCCTGGATAGAAATATGACGGTTGCCCTTACGGCACCTTGATTTCCCATCCATGAATACCACAAATAGGAGGACAAGTCCCCGCCACACTCACCTGATGTAGTTTTGTAATCTTATACCTCTCAAATATCATCTCATGCCTGTATTGACAGTTTTGCTCCACCACCGATTGAATTTGATCCCTTGATTTGAGACGTGGAGTTTTAGTTTATGGTTAATAAACCAATCTGCACTGTGTTTGGTGTTTTTGCTTGAGCACATGTTGGCACATGTTGGCGTGTCCTCCTCTTATTTGGAGTGTTGGCTTCCCGAACTGCTTTCCGATGTTACTGTAATATTTAGGTCACAAGTATCCCAAGATCAAAATGAAGAATTATTATGTTGTTTAAATAGCAGAACAGAATTATTGTTAGAAGTCTGTCACCTTATTTAGGTTAATTTAAGCAAATTTACACCATATTACAACACCGATTGCTCCCGTATTTAGGGGTCCTCATACCAGACTTGGCACATACTCTACCCTCCTATTTTATCCGGGCTTTAATCCGAGCATATATGCGTCCAGAAGAATGAAATCTCGTTCACTCAGTCACTTTCTTAACCGCTTAACTAATCAGGGGTGTGTGTGTGGAAGGGGGGGGGGGGGCTGGAGCCTATCCCAGCTTTTTCAATGGGTGCAAGGGCACACAGTAACACCCTGGACGGGGCGCCAGTCCATTGCAGGGCAGACACACATACACATACATACACACACCCATTCACCTGTAGGGTAATTCAGTGTCTCCGGTTAACCTGACTGCATGTTTTCGGATTGTGGGAGGAAACCGGAGCTCCCGGAGGAAACCCACTCAGACACGGGGAGAATGTGCAAACTCCACACACAGAAAGGACCCAGACCGCCCCGCCTGGGGATCGAACCCAGGACCTTCTTGCTGTGAGGCGACAGGGCTACCCACCGAGCCACCGTGCCGCCCCAGATTGAAATCTAATAAGTTATGTCAACAAACCATATATAAACAGTTTATATGGATTACAAAGCATGTAGATTAAGACCTTTGGGCTAAAACTATCCAGAACAGACGGAACATCTGTATTTGTCATGTTTACATAAACACATGGACAGTACAATGGAATTCTTTATTTGCATATCCCAGCATTTTTGGAATTTGGGCTCAGAGCGCAGGTTTGGCTGATGTACGCCCCCCTCTGCAGCCGAGAAGGTTAAGCACCCTGCTCAAGGGCCACAGCCTTCCATATGACATCCCAAAGCTTTACCTACTAGGCTGCCACTGTTCTGGACAATGCAATTCCCGTTATATATTCTAATCCCCATTAAATATTTACACATATATCATTTATAACGAATCATTTATTTGAAATATGTAACATTATAATGTTATAATTCTCAGTACGCAGTCATTTCTTTTCTATTTTCTCTGCGTTTCCTTTTCTCCTTGTTGGTCTCCATGGTGAGGATGAGGCTGACGGAGCTTGTTGACTGGCAGGTTGTTGTTTTCTCCTCGCTGAAGGCAGGTTGGTGTACCGAGCGTCTCTGGTATGTTGCTGTAGAAGTGAAGATGATCACACTGGGTCCTGCAGTCATTACCAGTCATTACTCTGTATCTGTGCACGTCTCATAAACACCATCGACATGTTTACACGGGGGTGACTGGCTGTAGTAATTGGGTCGACTGATCAGGCCTATTTTAAAAGAACATGAAGCTTCCAGTTGTGATTAAAACATGTAATTATGTAATAAATTCCACTAGCACACCAGTGCCTAGATTCTGAACTCCTCTGTTTGAAACTCGGCATTGCCACCGGTCGGCTGGGCGCCATCTAGCGGGCATAATTGGCAGTGCCTGCAGCGGACACGTTTCCGCTAGGGCGGGATGACCGGACTATGTGGGTGGGGTCTTTAAACTCTGTGTAAGGACCCTGATTAGCAGATAGAGGCGTCTGTGCAGAATACATGGGTGAAAAAGGTTTCCGCTAAGGGCTGCAATCAGGAAAACACCAGCAGTGGAAGACAAATTTACGACAATAAATTGGGAGAAAAAAAAGCATAAATAAAATAGAAAAAAAACATGCAGTTGTTTTGTGGTGCAGCAGTAAAACACATTAGCACACCCATGTCGAACTCAAGAATTTGAATCTCAGCTTTGCTATCAGCCAGCCGGGCGCCTTCACAGACAATAAATGGCTCGTTCGAGGGTGGGACGCCTTAGGAATCCCTCATAACTGCTGCAGTGACGCCCTCTGCTGGCTGATCGATGGTGCTGCACTGAGACGGGGGATAATTGTGGCTCTCTGTGCACGATACGGATTTCTATATGAACCCTGCTCATTCTGGTGAAAAGCGCTCGGCTAATGCACACGTTTCGGAGGGGGCGTGTGTTAGTGTGTTTACGCACAATGACTGGCTCGTCTGAGAGAGGAATGCCTCAGGAATTCTTCATAACTGCTGCAGTTACGACCTCTGCTGGCTGATCGATGGTGCTGCACTGAGAGGGGGGATAATTGTGGCTCTCTGTGCACGATATGGATCTCTAAATGAATCTGCCTCATGCTGGTGAAAAGCTCTCGGCTAATGCACGTTTCTGAGGGGCGTGTGTTAGTGTGTTTATGGACAATGACTGGCTCAGCTGAGGGTGGGACGCCTTAGGAATCCCTCATAAATGCTGCAGTTGCTCCCTCTGCTGGCTGATCGATGGTGCTGCACTGAGACGGGGGATAATTGCGGCTCTCTGTGCACGATACGGATCTCTATATGAACCCACCTCGTGCTGGTGTGTTAGTCATGACCCTCCTCGGTCATGAGTGGAGGTCTGCATCAGTAGAGGAACTGGATACGACTAGATTAGGAGGAAAATGGAAGGAATGTAATAAAAAACATGCAATTATTCAACATGAAATCCTCATTTCAGGGGCTTTGAACATTAAACGGTTAAGCTGCTTCCTACTTTTGTGATTCGGCTTCCTCTTTGTGTGCCTCAGTTAAAATGAGTCATGGGGCTGAAAGGCAGCGTGCCGCGTTCCCCGACGCAGCCGGCGTCTGTCTTATCCCCGCGCAGCCTTGTTCTGCAGTTCTGAGTTACCGAATCAAATCAGAGTATTAAAAATCGAATTCTCTGCTCTGCTAAGTCACCTGGCGGCGATGTGAAGTCCGCGGCCCGTGCTGAGCGGAGCGTTTATCTCCCGCTCACACTTAATCCCGGATTTAAATTGCTCTCAGATGATTTTTTTACCTCCTTGTTGCCGAGTCGAGAAGCGCCGAGCTGTGAAAGGCCAAAAGCCATGATCAGAATTCAGCCGGCCTGCTTTCTCCTCCACACACAGAGACACCCACTCCAGAGGACCAATCGGACGGTGCGGGAGGCGGGGCCTGCGCGGTCCCTGCGTGCGCGTCTTTTGCATCACTCCAGTTATGCTGTTTATTCTCAATGAAGACGCTGCCCGAGGCGATGGACCTAGGTGTGCCGCCTCGCACCGCTTCCTCCACGCTCTCTGCTCTCGATCCGTCCCCTGCCGAGCCTGAGTAAACGCCGGGGAGGTCGGCCGGGGCTGGAGGGATGCTCTCACTGGAGATGGACAAGGACACTTTCTTGTGTGCACTTTGGATAACTGCTGTTACAGATCATGAGGGAGAGAGAATAATTTGTGGACTGAAATACGCAGCTGAGGCTGAGCACGTGTAAAATATAGGAGATAGATATAAGCGCTGAATAAGGATCAAGAACGTGTTTTATTTTCTTTTATTTGATATTTTTCTGCTTGATTTATTTTTAAGGAACAAGCAGGTGAGTCTGTGCGCTCGACTCTCCTCTTACTGTGTCAGCGGAACTGTGTCGGCGAGACAGAGATAGATCAGCGCCGAAAGCTAAATCCTCCCACTGCAAAAGCAGAGGGGGGAAGAAGAGGCGCCAGACAGCAGTCTGTCCATCCCTTCATCCCCCTAAACGGAGGGAACCCTCCACCCACCGTAGGATTATCATCCGTCAGCCCGGCGACATGTCGTCCAACGAGCTGAGCCCTCCGGAGCCCGAGCCCTGCATCCGCACCTTCAAGGAGCACATGCGCCTGGAGCTGGAGCCTCCCCGACTCACCTCCCCGAAAATGTCACCCCGCAGCTCCCCCCGGCTCTTCCGCCGGCTCATGGTCAACAAGGGCATCCGGCACAGGCGCCGCTTCACCGTCGCACACACCTGGTAAGTGGAAAGAGGATCAGAGCTCGACCTAATGCCCAACGTAATGTGATGTTTCATCTATGTTCTGAATATGTATCGGATAGGAGTAGACCCATTTAGGATTTCCTTTGTGAGGTCGTTTACTCGTTTGGAAGGTCGCAACGTGAAGATTTTAAAAGAATGAGAATGTACGTATGAGACTTCTGAGATGCATAAAGCTCTGTGGGTTTATGGAGTGTAAATTAATAACATACAGCAGGTTAATGACTAGTATTTAAATCAGTGTATGGACACAAAGACATTATTAATGTTCACATCTCAGGCTCACAAGTTCAAATCTCAGCTCTGCTACCGGCAGGCTGGGCACCAAAACAGACCAATGATCGGGTTATTCGAAGGAGTGAAGGCTGTAGTGATTCTTTATAACTGCTGCAGTTATGACCTCTACTGGCTGATCGATGGTACTGCACAGAGACGGGGGATAATAGGGATCAGTGCGTGACTCTCCGTTCGCAGGTGAAAAGAAGCAATTCTGCACATGTGTCGGAGGGGGTGTGTGTTAGTTACAGCCCTCCTCGGTTAGGAGTGGAGGGGAAATACAATCGGGGAATTGGATACGCATATAAACATTATTATTATTACTTAATAATAGCATAATAATAATAATTTATTAATAGTATGGAATGCTGTGAAACAGTGTTGTGGTAATATGTGTGTGTGTTTGTGTGTGTGTGTACACATATACAGTGTATCACAAAAGTGAGTACACCCCTCACATTTCTGCAAATATTTCATTATATCTTTTCATGGGACAACACTATAGACATGAAACTTGGATATAACTTAGAGTAGTCAGTGTACAGCTTGTATAGCAGTGTAGATTTACTGTCTTCTGACAATAACTCAACACACAGCCATTAATGTCTAAATAGCTGGCAACATAAGTGAGTACACCCCACAGTGAACATGTCCAAATTGTGCCCAAATGTGTCGTTGTTCTCCCCTGGTGTCATGTGTCAAGGTCCCAGGTGTAAATGGGGAGCAGGGCTGTTAAATTTGGTGTTTTGGGTACAATTCTCTCATACTGGCCACTGGATATTCAACATGGCACCTCATGGCAAAGAACTCTCTGAGGATGTGAGAAATAGAATTGTTGCTCTCCACAAAGATGGCCTGGGCTATAAGAAGATTGCTAACACCCTGAAACTGAGCTACAGCATGGTGGCCAAGGTCATACAGCGGTTTTCCAGGACAGGTTCCACTCGGAACAGGCTTCGCCAGGGTCGACCAAAGAAGTTGAGTCCACGTGTTCGGCGTCATATCCAGAGGTTGGCTTTAAAAAATAGACACATGAGTGCTGCCAGCATTGCTGCAGAGGTTGAAGACGTGGGAGGTCAGCCTGTCAGTGCTCAGACCATACGCCGCACACTGCATCAACTCGGTCTGCATGGTCGTCATCCCAGAAGGAAGCTGACGCACAAGAAAGCCCGCAAACAGTTTGCTGAAGACAAGCAGTCCAAGAACATGGATTACTGGAATGCCCTGTGGTCTGACGAGACCAAGATAAACTTGTTTGGCTCAGATGGTGTCCAGCATGTGTGGCGGCGTCCTGGTGAGAAGTACCAAGACAACTGTATCTTGCCTACAGTCAAGCATGGTGGTGGTAGCATCATGGTCTTGGGCTGCATGAGTGTTACTGGCACTGGGGAGCTGCAGTTCATTGAGGCAAACATGAATTCCAACATGTACTGTGACATTCTGAAACAGAGCATGATCCCCTCCCTTCGAAAACTGGGCCTCATGGCAGTTTTCCAACAGGATAACGACCCCAAACACAACCTCCAAGATGACAACTGCCTTGCTGAGGAAGCTGAAGGTAAAGGTGATGGACTAAACCCAATTGAGCACCTGTGGCGCATCCGCAAGTGGAAGGTGGAGGAGTTCAAGGTGTCTAACATCCACCAGCTCCGTGATGTCATCATGGAGGAGTGGAAGAGGATTCCAGTAGCAGCCTGTGCAGCTCTGGTGAATTCCATGCCCAGGAGGGTTAAGGCAGTGCTGGATAATAATGGTGGTCACACAAAATATTGACACTTTGGGCACAATTTGGACATGTTCACTGTGGGGTGTACTCACTTATGTTGCAGCTATTTAGACATTAATGGCTGTGTGTTGAGTTATTTTCAGAAGACAGTAAATCTACACTGCTATACAAGTTGTACACTGACTACTCTAAGTTATATCCAAGTTTTATTTCTATAGTGTTGTCCCATGAAAAGATATAATAAAATATTTGCAGAAATGTGAGGGGTGTACTCACTTTTGTGATACACTGTATATATCCTGGTCAGGGTCACAGTGGGTCCAATTCACTTGGCGAAAATTAGGAAACACCCCAGACACACACACACACACGCCTAAGACTTTAGTATCTCCAGTTAACCTCACTGTATGTCCTTGGAATTGTGGGAGGAAACCGGAGCATCCGGAGGAAACCCACACAGACACAAACCCAGAATTGAACCCAGAACCTTCTTGCTGGGATGTGACAGTGCCACCACTGTTCCACCGTTTCCTTCTCTAATTATTTAGTTTACACAGGGCCATAATTATTTAACAGACCTAAACGTATGAGGGGATTTTGGTATGACCTGGTGGCTCTGTGCCACCCAGGATCCACACAACAGATTCTGTTGTTTTCATTGTAATAATTGCTGGATGACATTAAAACCACCTCCTTGTATCTACACTCACTGTCCGTCCATGTTATCAGCACCACTTACCATATAGAAGCACTTTGTAGTTCTACAATTACTGACTGTAGTGCATCTGTTTCTCTACATGCTTTGTTAGCCCCTTTCATGCTGTTCTTCAATGGTCAGGACCCCCACAGGACCACCACAGAGCAGGTATTATTTAGGTGGTGGATCATTCTCAGCACTGCAGTGACACTGACATGGTGGTGGTGTGTTAGTGTGTGTTGTCCTGGTATGAGTGGATCAGACACAGCAGCTCACTGTCACTGCTGGACTGAGAATAGTCCACCAACCAAAAATATCCAGCCGACAGCGCCCCGTGGGCAGCGTCCTGTGACCACTGATGAAGGTCTAGAAGATGACCGACTCAAACAGCAGCAATAGATGAGCGATCGTCTCTGACTTTACATCTACAAGGTGGACCGACTAGGTAGGAGTGTCTAACAGAGTGGACAGTGAATGGACATGGTATTTTAAAACTCCAGCAGCGCTGCTGTGTCTGATCCACTCATACCAGCACAACACACACTAACACACCACCACCATGTCAGTGTCACTGCAGCGCTGAGAATCATCCACCACCTAAATAATACCTACTCTGTGGTGGTCCTGTGGGGGTCCTGACCATTGAAGAACAGCATGAAAGGGGGTAACAAAGCATGCAGAGAAACAGATGGACTACAGTCAGTAATTGTAGAACTGATAAAATGGACAGTGAGTGTAGAAACAAGGAGGTGGTTTTAATGTTTTGGCTGGTTGCCGGTTGCCTTTATTGCATTCCAACACACTTAATAGAAGCTCTGTGAGTTATAAAAATTCCAGGCTGTTTCATTCATGCCAGCGCAGATACGATTTAATTCCTCCAGCTTAATTTAGCAGTTATTAAAATGAAAGAGCTCCGGTGTGATGTTGTTGACTGTAGAAGAGACTCTTCTGTATAATAAAGAAATGTCTGTTTAAAACCTTGTGCTTGTGTTGCAACTTGTGGTCGACTAAAATCGCTTGTGGTGTAACCGCCCGTCTAACGCTGGCGTGTGTTTACATTTCATCTCTCAGCTCTCGCTGATACAAGTGCAAACAGGGTTAGAGTTACCGACATCGTCCTCCCCCAAAACACTTCGGATGTTTATAAGCCGGGCTTGCTTTGCTGTGCTGTGCAGGAGTGAATGGATGAATGAATCTAAATGTGATGGTGCGATGATTAAAAACTGGAAACCAAGCAAGAGATTCCACGACGGTGCCTGAATTGGGGTTTGAATGCTACGTTTTAATAGCACTTTGCATTCAGTGGGAAATATTTGTCGATGAATCGTTTTTAAAACTGTATTTATAAACGATCTTTTATAATTTCTACAACGTCTCCGTTCATATAAGCGTTCATATGATTCCCTCAGCACTACTCGCTGTGTGCAGGACCTCAGTCGTATCTGGTCCGGTCACTGGTCGGCGGCATTAAGCGCCGTCTTAAAAAACACCGTCTGCAGCCGTCAGAGGACGATTGTAGAGCTTTCAAATAAAAGATCAAAGTTTTCCACGAACCAAATCATCCAAAGTTTGGTGATACATAAAACTGGTACAAAACTAAAAGCTAGTTTGTTCACTGTGTAAAGCTCTGATGGTACCACAGCAGCACCAGCACCATGTCGCACGTCTATATTGTTTCATTACGCTTCTTAATCGGGGAGATCTTGGATTACCGTATTTCTTAGCGAGTTCAGTTAGACCGCCGCACACTTTGCTGTGTTGGGCTCAAAGCACAAAAAGCTTCTCATGTGAATGCGCTGGAGCACTCACCACTGTGTTTACATGGTTTAGAATGTGAAGTAAGTGTTGAGTGAATGTGACTCATTCTGTCGTTACTGTACGTCGGACTTAATGAGACGTGGCTACATCTAACTATTTTATTTCTGCTATAAGTTGAAGCACTTTGCTTTGTGTACAGAACGC
Organism: Trichomycterus rosablanca; assembly: GCF_030014385.1. Taxonomy (NCBI): domain Eukaryota; kingdom Metazoa; phylum Chordata; class Actinopteri; order Siluriformes; family Trichomycteridae; genus Trichomycterus; species Trichomycterus rosablanca. The sequence goes on from NC_085993.1 coordinate 51,345,069, forward strand.
CACAAACACGTGCTGCACAAATTTGATATGAACATAAACCCTGTTTACGTTTAGTCCTGTGTTACATTATTATGTCGTACAGTTTGTTGTTCAAATAAAAGAAGCTTAAATGAGATTCTGAATTACATTTTTTGGAGGAAAATTAATCATTTAGATTAATCGACTACTGTAAAATAGTAAAACAGCCCTACATCAAATGGACCTGGCAACCTTGAGGCCGTACAATAGTCTAAGCCTGTGCTTTTGTTTACGTATCCTGCTTTTGTCCCATTTCCTATTCTTAACCCTGTAGTGATTTCCTTTGCTGGTAGTTAGGAGTCATTTATTTGTGCACGTTACAATCTACTGACCCAAAATAAACCTTAGCCTTGAGTAGCCTTCTTCCTCCTTTCTTTATTCTGTTGTCGGCTGTGGATAAACATTCATACGTTCATGGTCGGTAGTACGTGGGCAGGATGAGAAACATCTTCTGACGCTATCTGGCAGAAAGAAATAGTAAACAGGACAGAACGTGTCTCGTCTAGACGCTCGCCGCTGAGATTAGCAGACTCGGCACAGAGAAAATGAAAATGCTGGAAAAGTTAAAGCACGCATGTTGCTGCTGGGAACGACGGGAGGTGTGGAGGAGGGACGGGGTGATTCTGCAGCGTCGGGGTCAGCCATTATGTGTCCGAGATGAGACGAGTGTTTCTTCTTGTGCTCGGTCAGCTAAATGTGGACTGTTAATGTTTAATAGAGCAGGTACGAACCTAAACCCATCACACACACACACACACACACACACACACACACACGCACACCAACACCAACGACATCCAGCCCATTATTTTAGCCTCAAAGACAAAAGCAGCAGGGTTAAGATGGACACACTCTGGATAATATATGATAAAAGCTTATTGATGGTAACGTCAAGAATCAAGGACTGTAATTTAAACGCTGGCTGCAGCGCCGTGCTAAATCACCTCTAACTAAATCCAAGGTCACCGCCGATGTTTACCTGCTGAGATTTTCTCCAATCCGCCAATCGATCGCAGGGTGACACACAATTACACATTCAATTAGTCACACACACATACGGACGTTTTGGTGCAGCCAAGCCATGCACAAACCCAGAATTTCAGAAACCACATTGTTATGCAACACCTAAAAAGTCTAACTGTTTTAGCCTCATCCATCACTAGCAAGTAACGTCAATTAGGTCATCATTAAATGCTTTTTGTTCAAGTCAAGTAAGGCCAAATTTATTTATATAGCACTTTTTACAATAGACATCATCTTAAAGCATCTTTACAGCATCCAGGACCTACAGACCAAAAACCTCCTGTTGAGCAAACCGAGAGCGACAGTGGCAGGAAAAACGTTCTAAATACAGGAAGAAACCTTAAGAGGAACCAGACTGAGCAAGGACCTCCGTCCTCCTTGGGTTGCCTGGAGGATCATTTAAATGGATTAGACTCACACAAATCGTACAAACACAAGAAGAGAAAAGAATAAACAAGCAATTAAAGTTCTTCAGTATTCAGTCCAGGCTGTGATAAAGTCTGTAGTGAGTTCTGGACATTTTTGGTGCAAACACACCAGGATTCCGTCACATCTAGCAGGAGCAGCATCGTTGGTGCAGCAGTCTTGACTTGCAGGGTTTAAGCTCAGGTGGGTAAACAGGTTCCAGTCAGAACCACCTCGGGGTAAAACAACAGAAAACGTAGTTACAATATGATATGAAATCATTAACAGCGTGAGACAAGCGAGCAGGTAACAAAGTCATGAGGCTTTCACAGGATGTCAGAGCCCACCTCCCCCACCGTCATCAAACCTGAGTGATCGGACAAGAGAGGCAGAACGACAGCAACCCAACATCCCTGATCACCACAAGTTTCTATCACCTAGAACCTCCAAGTTCTGCGCCCTTGTCTATATTCATGAGCGCACCAGACTGCCCCAGACCCCTGACCTCCAGGACCAAAGCCACACACCCCTAGTTTGGAAAGTGTCATAATTAAATGCCTTTTGGACAAGGTCCATAAAGACTTTGACCTCTGAGATGAATTGGAGTGTTGATTGTGAGCCAGGCCTTTTTAATGATCTCGCAAATGCTTTTTTAACCCCACCGATGCACTCCAAACATCCTGCGAAAAGCCTTTCAGAAAGAGTGGACGGTGTTAAAAACACACGGTGTATAAACGCAGGTTTTTTTCTTTATAATAAAAGGACTAAGTTCAGGCGTCCACATTGTGTTTCAGTCAGGAGACACCGTTCTTTATTGGTATAGAACAATAAAAGTCAGGGTCACGTTAAACTGAGCTCAGGAAGCAAACGAAGAATAAAAATAAAAGCAGCAAGAGGGTGAGATCAGCCGAGAGGCAGCACGAAGGTAAACTTCATCAGACCTTCATTCATTACTAAAGGACTCTGATTCAACAGCAGACATTCATCTCAAACACTCGATTCCTCTTAATACTCACGCTTCTTCATTCTCAAGAGCTGTGGAGTGAAAGAACTTCTCACACCTTCCTTCAACGATCAGCAGAACAGTCACGACAAGAACATAAACTACACAAATACTGCTTATAATAATAATAGTAATAGTGAAAATAGTAGTATTAATAATGTTAATATAATAATAATTATAATAATATAAAATAATAATAATGATGACAATGTAGCCTAGTGAGTAGAGCTGTGGGCTATCAACTAAAAGGTTGAGAGTTTGAATCCCAGCTCTGCCACACAGCCACTGTTGGGCCCTTAAACAAGGCCCCTAACCCCTCTCGGCTCCAGGGGCGCTGCACAATGGCCGACCCTGCGCTCTGATCCCAGCTTCCAAACATTCTGGGATATGCAAAAAAAGGCGTTCTATTCTATAATGATAATAATATAATATTAATAATAATAGGGCGGCACGGTGGCTCGGTGGGTAGCACTGTCACCTCACAGCAAGAAGGTCCTGGGTTCGATCCCCAGGCGGGGAGGTCCGGGTCCTTTCTGTTTGAAGTTTGCATGTTCTCCCCGTGTCTGTGTGGGTTTTTTCCTCCCACAGTCCAAAAACATGCAGTCAGGTTAATTGGAGACACTAAATTGTGTGTGTGTCCTGCGATGGACCGGTGCCCCGTCCAGGGTGTTATTGTGTGCCTTGCACCCATTGAAAAGCTGGAATAGGCTCCAGCACCCCCCGGCACGACAAGAAAAAAAGTAATAATAATATAGTAATAATATGAATATACTATTAATAAATAAAAAAACATAATAATAGCAGTAATAATATTAACAATGATAAAAATAGGTCATGATAAATCATAATAATTATAATAACAGTAATAAAATAATATTGTGTGTATATACAGTATAATCTATATTTCTGTAGCATCTTTCATACAGCAGAAGTTTAAAGTGCTTCTGTGCAGGACAGAAAACATCACAAACACAATAATTCAAATAAAAGAATAAAAAAGGTCAAAATAAAATAAAAATAGGAGTGACCAGGATTTTATAGAAGTAAAACAGAGGAAAACTGAACCCAGTCGTCTGTTCTCCTCAGCTCAGGACTCTGATCCACCACCTTTAGTGCATGAGAGCCTGTAATCTCATGGATAACCTGTATATAAGTAGTGCTCAGGGGGGATTTAACCCCATTCCCAAAAGCTTATCATCAGTGGATCTCCTGCACAGTGCATTATCACTCAGCGCTGTAGATCCTCCATTATAGCATCAGACTACCTGCTGTAATCTCCTCATACACCCATACAGCTGATGATGATCAAAATGATGGCCGGCCTTTATACAGACGGTTAAACGTCTAATGTTTATTTTTGGTCTGTATGTTTTTGGAACTTATTCTTAAAGAATAAGCATTTATATAAAATCCTAACACGTCATCATTATTGTGTTTCTTGGATAATATATTAAAGAAGGTGTAATAGAAGCATGTTCATAAATTATGTTTGTAAATTCACCTAAATCAAGGCTGTAACCATGAGCTGAGCACTGGGGGGGGGGGGGGGGGGCAAATGTGTGTGACATACTAAATCAGGAGTGTTGAACTCATTCTCACTGAGGGCCACATCTGTATCATGGTGGCCCTCAAAGGGCTGATTGTAACGTGTCCTGCTGTGATTGCTCTCTGTCTTGGACAATTTCTTGGAGGTTCATCCTTTCTGTAGTCAAATTTTTCTTTTATTATTTGCTTTTTTTCATGCTGTCCCAACTTTTTCTGATTTGGGGTTGTATTTGGGATGGGGGTATATTGTGGTTTCTGCCTCAACCTGGGTGTTCAGGATCACTTTTCCTTCATTTACACAATGCTGTCGAGAATTATTGACATTTAGGCTGCCTGGGTGGCACAGTGAGATCATGAGCTCTGTAGGTTGAATCCCAGGCGGTGCTATCGACCAGGCCGGGAGTCGATGGGGGTCGAGGTCGACAGGGTTTCACCGCGGCTGTCCAGTCGTGATCGATGCCGTCTGGTCGAGGCACCAGTGACGGATGATCTCTGATCTCACCATACACAATATACACTATATTGCCAAAAGTATTCACTCCAGGAGTTCCAATCACTTCCATGCCCACAGGTGTATAAGACCGAGCACCTCAGCATGCAGACTGCTTCTACACACATTAGTGAAAGAACAGGTCGCTCTCAGGAGCTCGGTGAATTCCAGCGTGGTACCGTGATGTCACCTGTGCAACAAGTCCAGTCCGGTGAAATTTCCTCACTACTAAATATTCCACAGTCGACTGTCAGTGCTGTTATAACAAAGTGGAAGCGATTGGGAATGACAGCAACTCAGGCACCAAGTGGTACCACGTAAAATGACAGGGCGGGTCAGCGGATGCTGAGGAACATAGTGCGCAGAGGTCACCAACTTTCTGCAGAGTCGATCACTACAGACCTCCAAACTTTATGTGGCCTTCAGATCAGCTCAAGAACAGCGTGTAGAGCTTCATGGAACGGGTTTCCATGGCCGAGTAGCTGCATCCAAGCCTCACATCACCGAGCGCATGGTGTAAAGCACGCCTGTTAGAGTACGTCCCTTAGCTCTCCATTTTCCCCAAGTCTTGTTATTTGACCTCGGCCCCTTTCTGTGAGTGTGTTGTGTGTGTGTGTGTGGGTGTGTGCGGGCTTTCAGGGATCGATTGGTGGAGCGTGTTGTCTTCAGAGCACCAATCAGATCTTTCAGCCACTGCTACCTCTCACCTGATCCTCTGCCTCCTGCCTGTCCGTCCAGCTCTGCCCTCCTGGCCCCCTTGCCATGTTCCCAGCCTCGCCAGCCGGCTCCCTGTTCCCATCCAGTCTCTACCAGTTCCTTTACCTCCCTTGAATTTGCTATAGTTGTTGTTAATAAACTTATTGCCCCTGTACCTGGTCTTAGTCTTATTCTCTGCATTGTGGTTCCATCTTTCTGTCCAGTTGGTCTTAGACCCTAACAACGCCGCTACTGGACTCTAGAGCAGTGGAGACGTGTTCTCTGGAGTGAGGAATCACGCTTCTCCGTCTGGTGATACGATGGACGAGTCTGGGTCTGGCGGTTGCCAGGAGAACGGTCCCTTTCTGACTGTATTGTGCCGAGTGTGAAGTGTGGTGGAGGGGGGATTATGGTGTGGGGGTGTTTTTCAGGAGTCGGGCTCGGCCCCTTAGTTCCAGTGAAAGGAACTCTTAATGCTTCAGCACACCGAGAGATTTTAAACAATTTCATGCTCCCAACTCTGTGGGAACAGTTTGGGGATGGCCCCTTCCTGTTCCAACATGACTGTGCACCAGTGCACAAAGCACAAGGTCCATAAAGACGTGGATGAGCCAGTTTGGTGTGGAAGAACCTGACTGGCCTCAACCCGATAGAACACTTTTGGGATGAATTAGAGCCAGGCCTTCTCGTCCAACATCAGTGTCTGACCTCACAAATGCGCTTCTGGAAGAACGGTCAAAAATTCCCATAAACACACTCCTAAACCTTGTGGAAAGCCTTCCCAGAAGAGTTGAAGCTGTTATAGCTGCAAAGGGTGGCCGACATCATATTAAACCCTGTGGATTAAGAATGGGAGTCACTCAAGTTCATATGCATGTGAAGGCAGACGAGCGAATACTTTTTGCAATATAGTGTATCTCTCCATGAGGCTTTGTGTGAGGATTCTGTCTTCTGCCTCACCCCTCACCCACTGTTCAAAATACTAATCTGAGCATTTGCCGCCTCAGAAGCCGGTTTAGAACCCAGTACGACTCGAGTTTCTGAGGTTCTTAATACAAAAATCTGATTTATGAAAATGATAGAAGCATCGCGAGTCTCATCATGGTGAGTCTTTTATACCAGCCTGGATTCGCTCGGCCCCGACGGATGATTAGCACCTCCAAGAGCACTTAAACGCTGATGCTGAAAGTACTCAGCGCTCCGAGTACTTATTTCTCTGCATGACTGTATTAATGTTGGCTCATCTTACCTGTAAAAGCTTCGATTGATTTCTGATTACTAGCATTTAGTATAAGCGCTTCCTCTAAACTCACTTAAATGCAATTATAGAATATAAACCCACCAGTTTTCTCCTTACTGCTTAAGTCATTTGTGGATGGTAATCAGTAGACAAACCCTTTATGTGTGAATAATTGACTGTGGTTTGTCAGCACACTTAAATACCCACCAGTTATTCCAGTACAATTCTACAGTGTTCTGTGTTTGTTTGGATCAAAAGCAAGCGCGCCTCTAACAAGGTTTTTATTAGAACTAGAAGATTCTGATGGTTTCACGGTATATGAAGGTTGTTTATTTTGTATGACTGGGACGTTTTATACATCTGTGGCTGATTCTACTGTCATAAGTACATAGAATATAACAGGTGTAATTTCAGCTTGTATATAATGTATATAAATTTAGCTCGGCCCCACAAAATGACACAATATACGTATGATGGAATCAGGACGCGTCAAACAGGTGCAATATATATAATTGTTATTTATTTAATATTTCAGTATTGTACGATCACCCTCAGCTTTCACTTTAACAAATAAAACCACGTTTAAAACTGGACGACTTCAAATCTCTCGGCTTCCAGGTCTCTTATAACGTTGGTTTATTGACTGACCTGAAGTATTTTCACCCCGTAAGACAAATCAGGAATCCAGAGTTTTAATTATCGCTCTGAAAGCTTCTTTCTCGACCGTCTATAGAGGAATCGAGTCCCTGCGTGTGTGGATCGTTCCTGCGTTCGTAATGTCGTTGTTTGACAGATCGTGCAGTATAAAGTGTTTTAGTCTGTATTTGGTCTCCCTCTCTTCATCCTCCATCTGTTTTTGTTCATTTCTTTTCACCATATTGAGGAAACCTCTCTCAGCTGTTAACACGGTTAAGCTGAGTCGAACTGGCTCACTACTTAATCAGCACGGCGTTTCATAGCGCTTTTAGCGGCGAACAATATTATACGATCTGCTGCCTACTGAATGTACCGTCATACCGGCCAGCCCTAATTAGAACGTAACTGCAGTCTTGCAGTCAGGTACAAAATGATTGGTACCACCAAAGGTGGTTTTGATTAAATATTAAATAACTTTTAATTGAAGATTAGACATATTTCATATTTTCTGTTTAAGACTAAGATAATTAACCCCAAATATTTGTTAATATTTACCAAAATAGCAATAATTATGCAGCGTGTTTAGTCACCAGGTTTAACCTTTAAGCCAGTGATTTTCACCCAATCACGTCCATGCAGACACTCGACCGGATGATAGCACTGCCGAGATTCGAACCCTGGATCCCCGGATCAGCATTTAGCAGACGCTTTTTATCTAAAGCGACTTACAGTACAGTGACAGTATACAGTCTAAGCAATTGAGGGCTAAGGGCCTTGCTCAGGGGTCCAACAGTGGCAACCTGGCTGTAGTGAGGCTTGAACCAGCGACCTTTCGATTACTAGTCCAGTACCTAGTGTACTTTATTCAAAGTACAGACATGTGTATACTGTTGAAAATGTAAACATCGACCCTATGTTTAGCGATGGCGTCATTCATTTATAATTAAAGCTGGCGACAGGAGGCGGAGCGAACATGAGTGATGTAAAGTGGGCGGAGTCAGTGTCACAATAAAGTTTATGCAGGTTAGGAGTGAAGCGATAAGAATTGTGATATGTTTGGTTCCTAGGTAGTCGTTCCTACTAGAGATGAACCAACGATTGCAAAGAACAAACACTGATTTATGGTCATGACTGTACAGTCAGTGATGGACTACACAGGGATAAAATGTATAGACGAGCGATTTCTATACACTCTGTAGGTACTAGTCTACAGAGTACTTGTCTTTTTGGCTTGGCATTAGTTAAACCATGGCACAAAACACCCACAGGCGACGATGATGCTTCCGGTGTGAACGCAGGGCGATGAGCGATCAGTGATTCGGTCGACAAGAGGCAAAAAATCTCTGCCGGTCTAATGATAAGGTTAAACGTTTCAGATCCTTTTCTCAAGCTAACTCATTACACCGGTTCCTCACAAAGCAGCAGGAGCCAGATGAGTTTCCTCCTCAGTTAATGAACAACCCTGCACTGAACCGCCTGCCGTTCACTCATCATCATCATCATCATCATCATCATCATCATCATCATCATCATCATCAATTATACTCTGTTTCATCACTGACCAGAAACTTCACGACCTCACATCACATATCTGCACTTATAACTGCACACTGCGGCAAAATGTCCACACTTACGAACGTGCTTTCTATCAGAAATGATAAAAAAATTCATCATTATAAGAGCCATACGCAGGTAAACAAGGGACCAGACCAAGACACAAACCTGAGAAACAGAATCAGTGACAGAAATGTGATATTTTCTGAATTTAAACAGTTTTAGAATACAGTTGGTGCTTTTAGAATGTTTTTAGAACCTGGTTCCACATTTTATGTTTGTATGTAAGAACTTCCACCTGAAAATAAGAAGAAATCACACCGAAAGTCAACTTTGAAAAAAATAATAGTAATAATTTGGATTAGGCAGGGCAGGTTTATTTGTAAAATTAAAAGCATTAAAGTAGGGCTGTCGCGATTGGTCGACCCAGTCGATGACGGCAACACATTTTGTAAATATCTTAAGTCGATGCATCGTTTTTAAAACTATGTTTATAAACGATCCTTTTTAATTTCTACAACGTCTCCGTTCATATAAGCGTTATATGATTCCCTCAGCTCTACTCGCTGTGTGCAGGACCTCAGTCGTATCTGGTCCGGTCACTGGTTGGCGGCATTTAGCGCCGTCTTAAAAAACACCGTCTGCAGCCGTCAGAGGACGATTGTAGAGCTTTCAAAGAGAAGATCAAAGTTTTCCACGACCCAAATCATCCAAAGTTTGGTGATACTTAAAACTGGTACAAAACTAAAGGCTCGTTTGTTCACTGTGTAAAGCTTTGATGGTACCACAGCAGCACCAGCGCCATGTTGCACGTCTATATTGTTTCATTACGCTTCTTAATCATGGAGATCCTGGAATACCGTATTTCTTTGCGAGTTCAGTTAGACTCAGGGCTCAGGTTCAGGGCTCAAAGTGCAAAAAGCTTCTCATGTGAATGCGCTGGAGCACTCACCACTGTGTTTACATGGTTTAGAATGTGAAGTTGTCACGTGGGAAGAAAGGACGCAAATGCAGAAGTAAATAAAATAATAATATTTTATTTAATTATAAGGACAACAGAAAGATAAACAGCAAACGAAAAACAGAACACAAAAAACCCGATCGGAAACTCCGACGGAGCTGCTGGCGCAACTAAATGAAAAATAAACAAAGTGAAACCAAAACAGAAGGAAGCGGGACGCGAACCCCGGTCAGCCGCGTGGCAGCCGGGAGCGTTACCACCGCACTGTAGTGGAGCTGGAAAACGGGAGCGCGAGAACCTCTAATACGCTTAGGAGCGAAGGGAGAGGAGGGGAACTCCGAGGAGCGCTAGACCCAACACCGCGACTAACAATCGCAGTGACCGGTCGGCGCGCCCTGGATCGCGGAGCTGACACACCAATCTGAAACCAGAAAGAAACAAATAAACAAAGTTAGGCAGTTCTAGACTGCGGATTCGAACCGGGGTCTTTAGCACGGCAACCGCTTGCTCAGCGGAGTCGCCACCCAGCGGTTGGAGAATCCAATGTTCAGAATAACTGAAGGCACTGATGCCAGACTACCTTCAGCACTTTAACACAGCGCTGAGTGAAACCGCTAACGCTAACTGCTAGCGCAAAATGAACTGCAGTTCGAGGACTGCACCGCGTCGCACCACACTATATCTACGAGACCAACAGAACATACCAGTTACCTCAAACCTTGCGGTTTTACTTACCCGAATGGCATACGCCACCAGGGCTACCAGCTAAGGCTACGAACGTGTGGACGAGCTGCCACCACGGACCGGAAAACAAACAAAGGTGCGACACCCGCTGCTGTGTGGAGCTGGCTTAAGTAGTCAGCCCCACGGCTGCGGGTGATCAGCACTAATTAGGAGGCCTGGTATAAGAGGCCTTTGTTTTCTGAGCTCTGTAATGTCTGCTTCGCTGGGAACCCGGGGCACGTTCACCAGCTACCACAGACCTCGTTATAGAAGTAAGTGTTGAGTGAATGTGGAGGTTAGAATCTGGGCTCATTCTGTCGTTACTGTACGTTGGACTTAATGAGACGTGGCTACATCTAACTATTTTATCTCTGCTATAAGTTGAAGCACTTTGCTTTGTGTACAGAACACCATAAACACGTGCTGCACTTGAGAATGTGATCATATGGACATAAACCCTGTTTACATTTAGTTATGTGTTATATATTGTGTTGTACAGTTTGTTGTTAAAGTAAAAAAAGCTTAAATGAGATTCTGAATTAGATATTTTGGACTAATCGATAAAATAGTCTATAGATTAATCGACAGCCCTACATTAAAACATTCCTTAGATCTAGAACCTCAAAAAGGCTTTGTGCAAATGTAGTTACTATTAAAAAAACATGAAATTAAAGTGCTTTACATACAGAATCAAAAATAAGTAGCAGGAAAGAGTAGTTGGTGAAACATAAAAATAAGCATTTCTACGTTTGAGGCTCATCTAATATCTCCTGGCAGTCTGTTCCAGTCATATTCAGCGTTTAATGTGATTAATGTATTAAAATTAAAAATAGCCAGCACTGATTTATAAACTGCTTTAATAACAGAAATCATCTCTAGTGACGGCGAGCGAGAGAAACTCCACCGAGAGCATGCTCAGCTCATTTGCACATGGTTCTTTCACATCAAATTTCCTTCAAATCTGCCTAAAATTTGCAAAACATTTAAATGTTAAATTTAAACCCGACTGAACTCAAAATGAAGGTTCCAACATGGATCACTGTGGGGAAAATGGCTCAGTGCAGCTCGTTTGTGATTTAATGAGCACTTAGATTGTGCACAGTGATGATTTTTTAATCAATAAGTAAAATCCGATATTTCCTGTGAAATGAAGGTAAACAAAAATCTGCTGAGTGCTGCTTTATAGCATCTAATAAACCTTCACTGCGCTGTGAACGACAATGTGTAATAAAGCTTTTTAGATTTCAATCAGTTATAGGAGCTAATTTTCTAGGACAGTTGTAGCTTTGTGGTTGGTTCAGGTTAGCGGTAATGTTTACTGTGTCTAGAGGCTAGAACTTGTGTAGCATGCTTATATACGGACTCTAATCACTCTATTAGGAATACGATTAATAATACTTTTATCTATTTAATACCATAATATTTAGATGATAAGTTGATATACACTGATCAGCCATAACATTAAAACCACCTCCTTGTTTCTACACTCATACTAGTGGATCATTCTCAGCACTGCAGCGACACTGACATGGTGGTGGTGTGTTAGTGTGTGTTGTGCTGGTATGAGTGGCTCAGACACAGCAGCGCTGCTGGAGTTTTTAAATACCGTGTCCACTCACTGTCCACTCTATTAGACACTCCTACCTAGTCGGTCCACCTTGTAGATGTAAAGTCAGAGACGATCGCTCATCTATTGCTGCTGTTTGAGTCGGTCATCTTCTAGACCTTCATCAGTGGTCACAGGACGCTGCCCACGGGGCTCTGTTGGATGGATATTTTTGGTTGGTGGACGATTCTCAGTCCAGCAGTGACAGTGAGGTGTTTAAAAACTCCAGCAGCGCTGCTGTGTCTGATCCACTCATACCAGCACAACACACACTAACACACCACCACCATGTCAGTGTCACTGCAGTGCTGAGAATCAGCCACCACCTAAATAATACCTGCTCTGTGGGGGTCCTGTGGGGGTCCTGTGGGGGTCCTGACCATTGAAGAACAGGGTGAAAGCAAGTTAAAAAAGCATGCAGAGAAACAGATGGACTACAGTCAGTAATTGTAGAACTACAAAGTGCTTCTATATGGTAAGTGGAGCTGATAAAATGGACAGTGAGTGTAGAAACAAGGAGGTGGTTTTAAGGTCCATACACAGCGTTGAAGACCCTGCCCCCTTTTTAGTTCCATCTTTTCCCACCCAGCAGACTGGTGTCTGATTTTGTGTGGTGCAGGGACTTTCGATCGTGTACTAACTCGGCATTTAGCAGACGCTTTAATCCAGAGCAACTTGTAGTACTGTGACAGTATACAGTCCAAGCAGGGGCCTTGCTGTCAATGGTGGGGCTTTAACCGATGACCTTGTGATTACTAGTCAAGTTCCTTTTACTGCTAATGTTTCCAGAATGATCACCATGTGTTGTGTCTGTTTCATTTTTATGCACAGCTGATAAGTCACCCCCCCCCCCCCATCAGTGTCTCTGTGTGATCTGTAAGTTCACGCCGACGCGCCCCGTACACCCCAGACGAGCGTCCCACACAGACCCGACCGAGTCGGTAACAATAACATCTCAGCACCGGATCAGTGTGAGAATTAAAAGTGCAGCGAGCCTCCCACATCCCTCAGTGCCATCTTCTTTCTTCATTCACTAATGAGATGTGATGTTTATTCAGCCCTCCCTCAGGGTGTAATATTCGGAGCTGTTCCGCTTCCACGGAGGAGAACATCACTCTGCATCCAAACACACAAACGATATGCAAACGGTGAGGAGTAAATAAACTCCGCTTCATTAAAAGTCATTCAGCGACTTCGCTCGGCTTCTGTCGCTTCACATCTGTGTGATGACTAAAAATAAAATGGAATTGGGTGGATTTTCCTCTACCTTCCAACCGAATTTATTTCTGGGTGTAAGTGAGTGAAAGTGTGAGTGTTTAATGCCCTGCAGTATTGACCTAGCCAGCTCCCATTGGCCTTTTAGGTCTCCAACACCCAACAGACCCCAGAGCGCGACGTCTTATTCACGCTTCCCTGCACGGGTGTAGCCAGGCAACTGCACCTTCACCTGCGGCGTCTCATGCCATCGTCATCGGGAAGATCGATGTGATCGGAGAAAAGCTCTTCCTGTCCACTTTAATCACAAAAGCTCACAGATGCACAGAATGAATTACAGGGAGGACAGGAATAACCTTCCTATCCACCGAAAAGCTGAGCCAATCAGCTCTCGGCTTGTGGTGTCGTCGACGGGCGTGTGAACGCCAGTTCTTATAAAATGCATAACATAAAACCCTGCTTTAATAGTTTACTACACTTATACACTCAAGTAATTAATAAATAATTATCGTTCAAAATCTGAGGATCCAGGGTTCGAATGTCAGTAGTGCTGTTGTCCGGTTAGGCGTCTGCATGAACATTATTGGCTAATGTCTGAGGGAAGGTGGCTTAAACAGTCTGGCCATTGGAAGCCATTGGGAGGCAGAGATGTTCACAAGTCACAAAATACGAGTCCAAATCAAGTCAGGAGTCAATATAATCTACACAAAACATATATTATAAATGTAGCGCAGAAATAAAGAAATAATCTGTAAGTTCAGATAAAAACAACAACAGATTAGCGAGTGTATTTAGCCATTTTACTTCGTGTCTTTACTTTCCTCCTCATTGTGTAAATGAATGTAATTTCTGTAACAAGAAGGTTCCAGTTAAAAGCTTCAACTGATACGTTTTGTTTTCATTACAGAACAAAAGCGCTCGATAAATCACGGCACAGCGGCCAAAATCCCAAACACAGCAAAAACAATCATAACCGCTGCTTACCTTAGCTTCTGTTCTTCCAGATGCTATTACATTTATAAGCGTGCGTCCCATTACGAACAGAATCCGTTATTTTGTAAATGTGCTTATAATTAAAAACCTCCAAACTTTTCCCGGTCGTGAAGTAAAACAGGAAGTCGTTAGAAAGCCGATCGAGCGTTTCATTACCACGTCATCTGTGTGACGCAAACTGAATAAATGCAAATAACAGCATTTCTTACTAACAATTACAATCTCTGATTGGTTCAGAAAGCGCTCTTTCAACCATTAGCACCGTAGCAGCGTTCCATTCACCCCGGTCGTTCCTGTGAAGTGCACTACGTAGGGTATTTCACCATCTTAAGTGAGAGTCAGATCCAAAGGTAATGAGAATGTTCAAATGAAGTGAACTTCAAACTGTGTAGGGAGTAGGGAGCGATGCTTCATCACTACGCCGGAAGCTGGCTGGAACATTTACCCATTGCGTGCGCTTCGGGTTATATATATATATATATGTATATTAGGGCTGTCGAAGTTAACGCGATAATAACGCATTAACGCAATCTCAATTTAACGCGATTAAAAAAAATAGTGCCGTTAACGCAGATTCTAGTTCATGTTGAGACTTGACTGGTAGAACCAACGTTTTAATGTCGGACTTGCCACCGTTGTTCATTTGCGGTTTGTTAAAATAATATAACTGAGCGTCGTAGGGATGCACTTGCATAATAAAGAAATAAATACACGCTATATTCACAAGTTGTCGGGAGCAAAACACTTTATTAACTTAATCTGTTACGGCACTGAATACCGGAGTCAAGCACGCTAGTCCATGAACTATGGAAGCCCCAAAAGGGTCAAAACACACTCACTTCGTGTAGAAACGTCCACTTTTCACATTTCACTTAAAAAACCTTGTTTTCTATAACATTTACACAGATTTTATTTAATGCGATTAATCGCGATTAACTATATGAAATTCTGAGATTAATCGCGATTAAAAATTTTAATCGTTTGACAGCCCTAATATATATATATATATATATATATATATATACTGTATATATATATATAATTGTCACACGTAACTAATGTGAACACATGCTGACGCTCGGGACTCTTGTTGTTTACGAGTCATGTCATTGTTTTGCGAGTCATGAGTCGAGTCGGATTCATTTTAAATGAGTCCGCTGTGTGTGCTTGGGTGGTGCAGCGGTAAAACACGTTGGCACACCAACAGGAGTTTGGATCTCAGCTCTGCTACCACCTATACAGACAATAATTGGCTCCTCCGAGGGAGGGAGGGCCGTAGGGATTCCGCATAACTGCTGCAGTTACGACCTCTGCTGGCTGATCGATGGCGCTGCACATAGACGGGGGATCATGGGGATCAGTGCGTGACTCTCTGTGAACGATAGGGTTCTCTATAAGTAGAGGAGGAAATATGTTTGGGTAATTGAATACTTATCCATGATAATAGTAATAAATAGAATTGTCAGTAGTAAATAGAATAGAATTCGCACTATAAGCATCTCTGGGACACTGTGAGGATATAAACATACTTGAGAATGGAGGTCTCATTTATCTGCACTGATGTAACTGGCACACAGGTGATACGAGAGCAGGAATTAGAATCCTCAGGTGTAATAACAGGTCACGCGGTGTACTGACACCCCTCCCAACCCCCCCAACAGCCGAGATGTAATTAACACAAACCTTTACACATCAGTAACAGCCTATTTATACAGTCTGCTGAGATGTGAAAAGAGGAAAGTATTGGGACACCCTTCTAATAGCAACAACAGTTCTGCAGTTGTGCAGCAACAGCTTAGGGAAGACCCCTTTCCTGTTAAAGCATGACTGTGAAAGAAAGCCTCACTAAACAGCTTTGGAATGAACTAGAACTTCAGCTGAAGCTTTATTGACCCACATCACTGCCCACAGACATTTGAAATACTGACAAGTCTCGCGAGAAGCCTATCAGAACTGTTAACTGTTATAATACCTTTTGTTTTTGAAATGAGATGTCGGGCAAGCTCACGGTCAGGTGTCCAAATACTTTTGGTACTCTGCTACCACCTATACAGACAGTAATTGGCTCGTCCGAGGGAGGGAGGGTTGTCGGGATTCCGCATAACTGCTGCAGTTATGACCTCTGCTGGCTGAACGATGGCGCTGCACAGAGACGGGGGATCACGGGGATCAGTGCATGACTCTCCGTGCACGATACGGATCTCTATTAGTAGAGGAGGGAATACGTTCGGGTAATTGAATACTGATCCTTACTTTTGGTCCTGTAGTGTCTAGTTTTTCCTGCAGGACTCTCAGGCTCAGTTTCTGCACAGTGGACGGGAGCGATTTCTCGGATGCTTGTTTGTGTTATAAATAAAGCAGAAGCCATTCTCTGAAGTGCTGTAAGTGCATCGCTCTACATTCCTCCTGAGAGCTGTGTGTGGAGTGTGATGTGTGCTGTAATGTGTTGAGTATTAGCACTCGCAGTAAAGATCCTCCCTGCATTCATCTCTACTTTAAACTGCACTTCAGTACAGAAGCTCACAGTACGTTTACGTTTACGTCCAGTACTGGCATCCATAATATCCAACAGGCCTTAAAACATACACACCCACCCTGCTGCCTACTACCTACCTGATCAGCTGCCTCAGTAGAGAGGATTCTAATCCGACATGGCGCTCATAGGGCAGAATATTTAGACACTCTACTTTACGTCACCGCAGTTTTAGCTTACTTATGCCAAGTTCACACTACACGACTGGATCTCTTGTAATCGGGAGTCTTTCAGGTCGGTGTGTATTTCACACTACACGACTGATGGGTGATGGGGGATTTCACACTACACGACTGATGGGTGATGGGGGATTTCACACTACACGACTGATGGGTGATGGGGGATTTCACACTACACCATCAATCACCAACTGGAATCACAGGCGAGCTTCTCTGGTCTCCCAAACTACGTTCTGTCACGAAAACAAACGTGAGAAGTGACGAGGGGTTTAATGATACCACGTCCAAAAATGCACATCAACAAGTAGCAAGCGATCAAAGTTTGTGTGCTGATGTGCAGCGTAAAATCAAAGAGAAAAAATAAATGAATCTGAGTGGATTTGGCAACGCGACCAGCATGGATTGTTCTGTAGTGAGTTGGAGGTTAATAAATATTTTTTGCAATGCAGCGTGGGTGTTTTGTAGAGAACGATAAGGTCAGAAATACTGTAAAGCTCGTGTGTGTGCTGATGTATTCTGATATAAACTAGATTACACCCCTGTCCCACCTTTTTACACTCCTCCCCTGCGTTTCCCTCACCCCGTATCTTGCGTTCTCATTGGCTGTTCGACACACCACTCATTGCCAGTCGGACAACTCAGATCCAGATATCTGACATGCTAGAAATCTCTCTTCAGTGTTCTTCATAGCGATTGAGAGCCGAGATTTGATTGCAGAGCAAACGCCGAGTTGCTCCCGAGCCGGCAAATCTAGCGCCGGCCATTCGATGAGCCTCGGGCCGTTCAAACCGACAGGCTGAGGTGGCTCGACCCACAAACGCGCCAGCTACCGTCTCCCTCTGTGTATTGAAAATGCTTAAACTGTCCCTGACGCCCCAATTTACAAATAAACGACACTCGTATAATCACACCTTTATACAGATTAAAAATCAACGAGAATTTATTTACATTAGACAAGAACTTGTTGTAGTTGTAGTTTTTTGTGAGGAAAGTGATTTAGACACGCCCTCTTCTCAGGAGTGTAGGATGATGTAAAATGTGCCCGTGTCGAGAGATCACGAGGTTTTACACAGACCACCAGTTTATCCTGTTCAGGGTTATGGGTTGCACTTACATACCGATGTAATTCGGCTGTGTCTGGGGGAGGGATGGGATGGGACAGTCGAGGTGTTAGTGCATTGAGCTGAGTGATTCCAGGCTGAATGTTTGGGTATGTGTATGAGGATGGGTGTTTGGGCTCATGGGCATGTGTGTATGTTAGCAGGTGGGCACTGAATCACAGATTGTGAGTCGTCATAGCACGACGAGTTTTGCTCCTCCTGGAGATTTTTTCATGGTTTGTTCTCTGATGTGAGCCGTTGGCGTAACCGTAGTGCCCGACTCCGCTGCCGCTTTTTTTAGGCTCGTTAACACCAAAAAGATGTTGTGCATCTGGAACACGCCGCCCACTCAGAGCTTAAAGAAGCAGCACTGATGCTTTTGTTCAATTTATTCTACTGTAAACACATCATCATTTTGTAGAATTTTAAGTATAATTCATCTTAGCCGGAATGTAATGTGTTTACAGCGGTGAACTCGTGGTCAGGAATCTCCGCCTAGCAAACAGTTATTTGGGCAACAGGGGGCGCTGCAGGTGTAAATGTAGGGTTACTTCATCAGTAGAGGTACTTATCAGATGGTCTCCCATCCAAGTGCTGACCGAGATCATCCCTGCTTAGCTTCATTTATGAGATCTGGTGTTCTCTGGTGTGTGTGAGTGTAACCATACATCCTTCCTTGGAGCACTTTTGATAGATACTGACCACTGCCTTGTACCCTTCTACGCTGCCTAGTTTGGCTGGCAGTTGGATTTGTCGGTCACTCTTGATTGACAGACACCAGCGTCTCATAATTGTTCATTCGCTTCATGTGGAAGGTTTCCTGTATATCACGGCCTCTCACTGTCCTCTTTGCCGGCTCCTTGGTTGGCACGCAAGCCGTGATGTCGGATCGCCCGATCCACTCCGGTGTTGGCCGACACAGAACGTCACGTGGGACCTCATCCAAGAGGCAGCGTGACTTCTCTCTTTGCCCATAAAACCACCACTCTGCTTTACTGGACCCGGCACGCTCGGACAGTTCCCTCCCTGTCTTTCCCGTTTTCCGAGAATTTGGCTTGTCAGATGGCAGGGATGAAAGAACGTCCCACATCGCAGCATCCAGCTTTCATTTCTCCACCTTCCCTTTTCTGTCCACTTTCTCCATTCTGGGCTGCGGGTTGCAGAAGTTCTGTTTTCAGTTGTTACCGTTTCTAATCATTTGACCTCTTATTTGCGACTGAGGTGGCTTTTTAGCCAATGTTGTTCTACCTTAAGTGAATATTTGCAAATGGGTTCTGTTCGCTATATTGTGGGTGTGTGGAGATCCTTGTTACATAGTGATGCATCAGTCTGGGACTATAAGTGCACGTATTAAATACCAGTAGCAGACAGTGAATGAATGAATGAATACTTGCAGATCCCTGCTGGTCTTTTAAGACAGCATGATAACAGCAGTGGTATAAACCAACACACACATTATTGTTTTATAAAAATTAGGAGCTCAGACTGAACATTTATCTTGACTTATGTATTCTCCGTGACTATTTTTGTCGCGTTTCCCTTTTGTGCTGCACCAGAAGCGCTGAGAGAAAGAGGACATTCTGTAAATGTGTCCTCAGAGACCCTGGTAACCGAAAAGAAATGAATTGCTTCACTCCTCCAGACGGCTTCATCTCAGATTGTTTTTCTACCAGAATGGACGTGAGTTCAGATACAGAAATACAACTTTGATCTTTTCAATCATTCTTTATGTTGTTTTGTTCTAGAAAGAGAGAGAAATGTCGGGTGTTTGTGAAGCTGAAGCATAATTTGTATTTTTCTTCACACCAGACATTTTACCACCAGAAGGTTCCTAAAACATGTGAATAAGTTGTTAGTAGCCCCTTAATATATGATGAAACTCCATCATTCGGCTCATTCACATCTTTGTACTGTGGGAGGAAACCGGAGCACCCGGAGGAAATCCAGGGACTCGAACCGGCGTCTGCTAAATGCTGCAAATATAAATATAAATATCTATCTATCTGTTAATCTGTCTGTCTGTCTGACTATCTTTATATATGTCTGTCTGTATGTCTGTCTGTCTATCTATCTATCTGTCTGTCTGTCAGTCTGTATATCTGTCTATCTATCTGCCGTCTGTCTGTCTGTTAATCTATCTATCTGTCTGCATATCTATCCATCTATAAAACTTTCCCTCTACACCCGACCCGCTCATCCTCAGACACTGACCCCCCTACTGTCCCTGTCACCAAAATCTGTACAGTCAGTGATGGATCATTTAGCACCACAGCGCTGAGATTCTGGAACACACCACCACAACACTTAATGCGGCGCCGCCCGAGGGATGGAAGATCACGAGCGTTCATATTAAGCACCCTTGGTCTTTACGCACTGAAATTCCTCCTGATTCCTTGAATGGTTTAATGATATTCTGCACTGTAGAGGGAAAACATGCAAATCCCTTCTGATCTTTCTTTGAGGTTTCAATTTTTTTAAACATTTCAATCATTTTGCAATGGAGATAATAATAAAGTGGCTAATAAATATGTGTTACAGGTAGTATAATATAATAATATTTGTTGTTCCTTGATTGGCTGACAGCTATAAAACTCCTCCTGCTGTTCTTGAAAACAGTAAAAGCTTCAGCCTGCAAAAAATGTAAACCGTATTGCGACCGACTGCTCGCACACAGACGGGGAATAACGGAGATCGGTGCGTGACTCTCCCGTATGACCCGGTCTCTACTGCACGCGTGTCAGAGGGCGTGTGTGTTAGTTCCAGCCCTCCTCGGTCAGGAGTGGACGTAAAATACGATCGATTAATCGGATACGACGAGATTGGAATGAAAGTTGTGGACGTGTTGAAGGTGAAGGGTTCCTGTAGCGTGTTTGTGCAGGTGAGACGACTCGGCGCTGACGACGTGGTGAACATGCTAACAAAGCATCCAGGTCCAGTGTGCTGAAGGGCAGCGAGCGCTTTATTTAATACGTATTTAATAATGAAGTTATTTAATACCGAGCTGTACGGCGTCTCACGCGCCGGCGTTCATATTCCCTGACATTTAACAGTCTGTCCTCGGCTTTGTCAGCGTTATGAAAATGCTAATTACTAATTATTATTAAAGGGTAATTGCTAATTAGGTACCGATGTAAATCAGCGCATTATAAATGCATGATGAGTGAACGCACTGCTCCAGTGGTCACCACACCACAGACTGACCCGTCCAGCACTTTCATTACTAATTATTACACAGTTACAGCATTTAGTGGATGCTTCTTTATCCTAAACAACTTACAGTGATTAATGAATAGCATTCAAGCAACTCAGGGTTAAGGGCCTTGCTCAGGGGCCCAACAGTGGCAGCTTGGCGATGGTAGGGCTTGAACCAGCAACCTCATGATTACTAGTCCAGTACCTTAATCGCTGAGCTACCTCTGTCCACATACAAAGATGGAACTTTTTACCACCGCTTTATCCTGGTCAGGGTCACAGTGGGTCTGTTTAATCTCTGCTTTATCCTGGTCAGGGTCACAGTGTGTCTTTGGGTCTGTTTTATCTCCGCTTTATCCTGGTCAGGGTCACAGTGTGTCTGTGGGTCTGTTTTACTACTGCTTTATCCTGGTCAGGGTCACAGTGGGTCTGTTTAATCTCTGCTTTATCCTGGTCAGGGTCACAGTGGGTCTGTTTAATCTCTGCTTTATCCTGGTCAGGGTCACAGTGGGTCTGTTTAATCTCTGCTTTATCCTGGTCAGGGTCACAGTGTGTCTGTTTTATACTGCTTTATCCTGGTCAGGGTCACGGTGGGTCTGCTGTACCACTGCTTTATCCTGGTCAGGGTCACGGTGCGTCTGTTATCCTGGTCATGGTCACTGTGTGTCTGTGGGTCTGTTTTATCTCTGCTTTATCCTGGTCAGGGTCACAGTGGGTCTGCTTTACCACTGCTTTATCCTGGTCAAGGTCACAGTGAGTCTGTCATATTATCGTTTTATCCTGGTCAGGGTCACAGTGGGTCTGTTGTTCTGGTCAGGATCACAATGGGTCTGTTATATTGTTATATTATTGTTTTATCCTGGTCAGGATCACAGTGTGTCTGTTTTATCTCTGCTTTGTCCTGGTCAGGGTCACAGTGGGTCTGTTGTTCTGGTCAGGGTCACAGTGGGTCTGTTATTCTGGTCAGGGTCACGGTGGGTCTGTGGGTCCATTTTATCATCGCTTTATCTCGGTCAGGGTCACAGTGGGTCTGTTATTCTGGTCAGGGTCACGGTGGGTCTGTGGGTCCATTTTATCATCGCTTTATCTCGGTCAGGGTCACAGTGGGTCTGTTATTCTGGTCAGGGTCACAGTGGGTCTGTTATCCTGGTCAGGGTCACAGTGGGTCTGTTTTATTATCGCTTTATCCTGGTCAGGGTCACGGTGGGTCTGATTCACTAAACAAAGCTGCATGTCTTTGTACTGTGGAAGGAAACCAGAACAGGAAATGACCCTTGCAGTTCAACAGGGGAATCGAACCCAGGACCTTCTTACTGTGACCTGCTTTACCACCGTGTCACATGGTACACTCAGATTTTTAATGTACATGCTTCAGGCTCGCCCGAGCTGCTGATGCGGTGTGGGTGGTGCGTCCTGGCTCTGTTTCACACAAAATAATCAGCTCGTCCTCTACAGAGGTTACCGGTACGATACGAGGAGACACAGGAAGAGCCGGGGATTAGAAAGAGAGCGATCGTCATGGTCGGACGAGCAAAGAAAGAAGCTTCCCTGTCAGGACGAGGTTCATCATCAGGTCCAGATCTGCTGGCTCGGCTTGTCTGTAGCTCCAAATGTCAGAGTCGGATTGTTTTCGTACAGATTTGCTGCTCTTAGATGAATCTGGAACATTCTGAACATTTCAGCATGTGATTATTAGGAGGAAACGGTCCTGTGCTTGTCTGGATGTGGTATATTAATCAGTGCTTTGAATAACATGATAAAGAACAGCAAGTTTGAACGAATTTAATTGAGAATAATAATAATAATGTCTATCTATGCTGCTTTCTAATGAGTTCATTTAACAAATAATAATTTTTTTCAGCTGCTGCTGGATGCATATATTTAAGCATCGCCACACGAGTTTTGGTTAGCATACCAGACTTAAAAGACGTTGAGCTTCAAGGTATTTTTTCCCATAAGGATGTTTGTGAAACCTGTTAATGCGTCCATGGTCCCGTGGAGCTGCAGATATTTTAGTCTCATGTAAAATAATGAGGTTGTTTTTGACACTTAAACACTGAAAATAACACAAATATAATATAAACACACTGAAATACAATTACAAACAGTTAAACATCAATAAAAATACAATAAAAGCTGCACTTTAGTTTTACTTCTTTATTGTTTCCTGACGCTTCTTAATGGTGGAGATGCTTGAGCACCGGCGCATTCACATGAAAAGAGACTAAACCACTTTTGAAGTGTGACGGCGGCGCACAAAACTTACCGTGACTTATTGTAGTAAAACAGCAAGTGAGGAATGTGATTAGTGGAGGAACTTATGAGCAGTAATAATGAAGAGAAGTTTAGTGCTCCTGTCTCCTTCTTTTACTACATTAAACCACGTTAAGCTTTATTTTCAACCAGAAGCGTTTTAGACTCTGGGAGAAGCTGATTCTGATTCTCACCATTTCTCAGAAGCTCGAGCTGTAACACGAGTTTAAAAGTGAAACAGGGAGGAAAATCCAGATAAACACAGATACACGTGGAGCTGTAACCCTGGATCTGACGCTTATTCCACACATCGAGTTTAAGGGAGTTTAGAAGTCTTTAAACTTTAATATTTGTTTTGTTTCCTCCTGCAGAGTTAAATCTCGACTCGTTCAGGGCGGTGCACTTTTGGTTCACGATGCAAACCAGCATCCTAAAGTAAAACTGGATGCAAATGTTTACCTGTGACGCAAAACATAAAAAAGCAGCGAATTTTACTGAGACGGACGTCATTTCACTAACAAAACGGCTCCTGCTCCGGCACCTAACACTCTGAATGTGTTTAACGTGTTTAAAAATCTCCTGCAGGACTTCTCTTCATAAAGCGCTTCTCTTTTTATCCCTTTATTTCTTTTTAAGAGGAGGTTTTTGTCTGAATGAACTCTTTGATCTTCACGGTTTTAGCTGTTATTAAGCTGCAGTGAGTGTTAGCGCTGAGGCTGAGGCTGAATGACGGTACATTGTGATGGTGAAAGTGTGTTTATTAAGGGCGCCCAGGCAGTAAAGCATCTCAAGCTTGTGGGTTCGAATCTCAGCTCTAGATTTCTCATAACTGCTGCAAGGGCGGCACGGTGGCTCACAGCGAGAAGGTCCTGGGTTCGATTCCCAGGTGGAACAGTCCCAGTCCATTTTGTGTGGAGTTTGCATGTTCTCCCCGTGTCTGTGTGGGTTTTCCCCCGGGAGCTCCGGTTTTCTCCCACAGTCCAAAATTCACAGTCCATGACACTAATGTGTTTGACACTAATAACTGTGCACGGCCTAGTGGTGAATGTACCGGACTAGTAATCCAAAGGTTGCTGGTTCAAGCCCCATCACTGCCAGGTTGCCACTGTTGGGCCCTTGAGCAAGGCCCTTGACCCTCAATTGCTTAGACAGTATACTGTCACAGTGCTGTAAGTCGCTTTGGATAAAGGCGTCTGCTAAATACTGAAAATGTAAATGTAACTGCTGCAAAGACGCCATCTGCTGGCTGATCGATGCACAGTTGCTTGCATGACTTTTCATCCCTGCGTGAACCCGCCTCATGCAGGTGAAAAGAAGTGGTCATCTACTACACACACGTCTGAGGGCGCATGTGTTAGTCACGACCCTCCTCAACCTACAGTGGAGGTAAAATACGATCGGGTAATTAGATACGACTAGATTGGGAAGAAAATTGGGGAAGAAAATGTGTTTATTATTTAAGATTTTGGTCGTATTGTTTATTCACACTGTAACGAGCTGGATCTCCAGCGATGTGCCACATGGAAGCCTGGCGAGAAGAGAGATTTCAGAGAGGCCTAAGAAAAGGCAGAGAGGAGTGAGAGAGGGGCGATACAGGGCTGAGAGAGGGGTGAGAGTGGGGTAAGAGAGGGCCAAGAAAAGGCAGAGAGGAGTGAGAGAGGGGCGAGACAGGGCTGAGAGAGGTGAGAGAGGGCTAAGAAGAGGCAGAGAGGAGTGAGAGAGGGCTAAGAGGACTGAGAGGAGTGAGAGAGGGGTGAGACAGGGCTGAGAGAGGGCTAAGAGGACTGAAAGAGGAGTGAGAGAGAAGTGAGGGGTGAGACAGGGCTGAGAGAGGTGAGAGAGGGCTAAGAAGAGGCAGAGAGGAGTGAGAGAGGGCTAAGAGGACTGAGAGAGGAGTGAGAGAGAAGTGAGAGAGGGGTGAGAGAGGGGCGAGACAGGGCTGAGAGAGAGGTGAGGAAGGGCTGGGAATTGAACCCAGGACCTTCTTGCTATGAAGCTTGGTGTGAGGAAGCTCCAGTGTCCTGCACAGAGCCCTGACCTCAGCCTCACTCAACAGCTCTGGGATGAATCGGAACATCGACATCAGTGTCCAGCCGTACAAATGCTGCCATCTATTGACCACATGAGCACAAATTCTCATACACATACTTCAAAGTCTTGTGAAAAGTCTTGTGTTCTAGCTGAAAAGGTCACACAGAGGTCACTCAGTTTTAATAGTGTTTGTTTTTTATATGGGACGTCGACGAGCTCCTGGTCAGGCGTCCGAATACTTTTGGCCGTATAGTTCACGATACTCTTCTTACTTAACACGTCTGTCCTCACCGAGTCCTGGAACTCACAGAGGACATGAGATCTACAAAGTGTGTGTGTGTGTGTGTGTGTGTGTGTGTGTGTGTGTGTGTGTCGGACGCCAGCGTTTATATCCTGGTGTGATTTATTAAGCCTGTCACACTCTAAGTGAATGCAATTCCGTATTAGCCGCTAGCTGTGGGCGCCGTGTCATGCAATCCCACTCGGTTAGGCTGCAATCACATCTAACTATGATTCAGCTCCTCTGGAATCAAAGAGCTAATGCTGCAGAGAGGGGTGAGAGAGGAGTGAGAAAGGGGTGAGAGAGGGCTTAGAAAAGGGGTAAGAGAGGGGTGAGGGAGGTGTGAGAGAGGAGTGAAAAAGGAGTAAAAGAAGGGTGAGAGTGGGCTGAAAGAAGTCTATGAGAGGGCTTAGAGAGGGGTGAGAGAAGGCTTAGAAAAGGGGTGAGAGAAAAGTGAGAGAGGGGGAGAGAGAGGGGTGAAAGAGGGCTGGGTGAAGAGTGAGAGAAGTGATAGGGAAGTGAAAAAGGAGTGAAAGAATGGTGAGAGTGGGCTGAGAGAAGACTACGAGAGGGCTTAGAGGGGGTGAGTGAGGAGTGAGAGAGGGCTAAGAAAAGACAGAGAGGAGTGTGAAAGGGCTAAGAGGAGTGAGAGAGAGCAGAGAGAGGGCTTAGAAAAGGGGTGAAAGAAAAGTGAGAGAGAGGTGAAAGAGGGCTGGGAGAAGAGTGAGAGAAGTCAGGCTGAGAGAAGACTACGAGAGGGCTTTGAGAGGGGTGAGAGAGAGTGCTGAGAGAGGGGCGAGACAGGGCTGAGGGGGTAAGAGTGGGGTGAAAGAAGGTTAAGAGCATTGAGAGACAAGTGAGAAAGGGCTGACAGAGAAGGGTGAGAGAGAAGAGTGAGAGAGGGCTAAGAGAGAGGTGAAAAAGGGGTGAGAGAGAGGTGAGAGAGGGCTTAGAAAAGGGGTGAGCGAGGGGTGAAAGAAAAGTGAGAGAGGAGTGAGAAGGAGTGAAAGAAGAGTGAGAGTGGACTGAGAGGGGACTACGAGAGGGGTGAGAGAAGAATGAGAGAAAAGTGAGAGAGGAGTGAGGAGAGCAGTGAGAGAGGGGTGAAAGAGGGCTGGGAGAAGAGTGATAAAAGTGAAAAAGGAGTGAAAGAAGGGTGAAAGTGGGCTGAGAGAGGAGTGAGAGAAGGGTAAAAGAGGAGAGAATGGGCTAAGAGAGGAGTGAGAGAAAAGTGGGAGAGGAGTGAGAAAGGGTTAAGAGGACTAAGAGAGGGCTGAGAGAGTAGTACAGGCACCTCGGGCTACTAACCAGGGTCCTGCCCACTTTTTAGTCCCGTTTTTTCCCACCCAGCAGACTAGTGGATGATTTTGTCTGCTGCGCTGTCTGCACTGCCAAGCGTGTCTGCTAGGGGGCGCCCAGCCGACCGGTCGCAGAGCTGATATTTGAATCTGGAGAGCTCAGAATCCCAGGAAACAGTTTACCTCACTGGAGGCGCTTTGGGTCAAAGTTCAAAAGTGCTCAGAGTGGCGCAGCAGCAAAGAAACAACGGAACAGCCGGCGCCCCCCAGAGTCACCGCAGAGTCACCGCAGAGTCACCGCGTGAAGTAAAACAGCAACATCGCCGTCGACTCTCCTGCCCTGAATGTAAACTCGTAACTCGTAGCAGCTACGCTATCAGTGCTAGTTTGTTCTGATCTGGACCCGCGGGAGCCGAGTAGTCCAGCCTGTGTTAGCGATAATACACACAAGCAAGCGGAGCGCGGCGCCTAATAAAGCGCGGGTCTGCTTTAATTGAGCTGCCATATTTAATCGTATCAGCGGAGAGAGCGACGCACCAGTCGGGGAGGGTGACCGGGCGTGAAAATTAACTATTCGGCACGAATAACACAAGTCGACCTTCATGCTATAGAAAAATATTTAGATACACTCTGTATCACGTATATAGGGGGCGCTACAGAGGATCTGGTCTGCATACCAAACCGGCACTGAGAGCGCACTGACAAGCACGCTTCTCAATGGCTAGGGTTGTCGGCCAATTATGTCCATGCAGATGCCTGACCGGCCGATAGCACCACCAGGATTCAAGCCCTGGATCACCAGATATCAGCAGTAGTGAGACTAATGCATCGTTATTATAAACTGGACGTCAGTTGGTTCTGGGAGCGGCGTTGTTGAGTTTCAGGGTATTTTTCCCCATAAGGATGTTTGTGAAACCTGTTAATGCGTCCATGGTCCCGTGGAGCTGCAGATATTTTAGTCTCATGTAAAATAATGAGGTTGTTTTTGACACTTATACACTGAAAATAACACAAATATAATATAAACACACTGAAATACAATTACTAACAGTTACAAATCAATAAAAATACAATAAAAGCTGCACTTTAGTTTTACTTCTTTATTGTTTCCTGACGCTTCTTAATGGTGGAGATGCTCGATCTTGGAATAGCGTATTCCCTTCAGCACCGGCGCATTCACACGAGAAGTGACAAAACCGCTTTTGCTTTTCTCGCTGTGCCGTTATTTCCTATGAAGTGTGACGGCGGTGCACAAAACTCACCGTGACTTATTGTAGTAAAACAGCGAGTGAGGAATGTGATTAGTGGAGGAACTTATGAGCAGTAATAATGAAGAGAAGTTTAGTGCTCCTGTCTCCTTCTTTTACTACATTAAACCACGTTAAGCTTTATTTTCAACCAGAAGCGTTTTAGACTCTGGGAGAAGCTGATTCTGATTCTCACCATTTCTCAGAAGCTGGAGCTGTAACACAAGTTTAAAAGTGAAACAGGGAGGAGAATCCAGATAAACACAGATACATGTGGAGCTGTAACCCTGGATCTGCACCTTATTCCTTACTGATGCAGATTCGGCTCAGATTCACACGCTGATGATGATTTGATGAGTGGTAGTCGAGTTTAGGGGACGTGGAGTTACCAGGTACCGCTGGTCTGTTTGTTTGTGTTTGTCTGGTGAGCAGGAGAGGACTCTGTGTCTGTCGCACGCGGATAGTCCAGCCGTCCCCAAGGACAAATCAGTTAGAGATGTGCCAGTATGTACACACTGATTTATTCTCCTCACACACACACACGTACGTAGCCTATTACCATGGCGACCAGCTGGACCCGTGTGTCACGAACGGTGACGTGCACCGACTTTTGCAGGGCCAGAGAATCAAGATGTGGAATCATGGGCAGAAAATAAAACAATCACACACACACACACACAAACACTGCTTAGGAAATTATATATCGATCCTCTGTATGGCCGAAATTATCCGAACGCCCCTCCAGATGTTGATGGTCAGACATTTCAGCCACACCCATTGCTAACATTGAGTTAATAGTCAAGTCAAGTCAAATTTATTTATATAACGCTTTTTACACTGAGCATCGTCTCAAAGCAACTGTACAGAATTTCAGACCGACAGACCAAAAACCTCCTGTTGAGCAAGCCGAGGTCGACAGTGGCAGGAAAAACTCCCTTAAAAATACAGGAAGAAACCTTGAGAGGAGCCAGACTCAGCAGGGACCCCCGTCCTCTTTGTGTTTTAAATAAATAGGATTTACACAAATCATACAAACACAAAATTAAATTAAAGTAAAAGTTATAATCAGCAAAAAATAATTTGAGTTCTTCTATTTGTCTGTGATAAAGTACGTAGTGAGTTCTGGACATTTTTGGTGCAAACAAGTCAGGTTACCGTCACATCTAGCAGGAGCAGCATTGTCGGCACAGCAGTCTCGACGTGCAGGGTTCAACCTCGGGGTAAAACAACAAAAGATGGAGTTAAAATGTAAATCATTAAGAGTAAAATGTCAGTTTTACAGAGAGTAGCTGTAGACTCCACCCACTCATTATTACAGCAGAACTAAAAGGGAGAGCGAGCAGGTAACTCAGTCATGAAGGCTTTCCTCCACCATCATCAAACCTGAGTGATCGGACAAGAGAGGCAGAATGACAGCAACCCAACATCCCTGATCAGCACACGTTTCTATGACCAAGAACCCCCCAAGTTCTGCGCCTTTGTCTATATTTGGGGTCGTCTACAAGCAAAAAGGATTAAGCGAATAATACGACAGATTAGGAACCGTCTCCGTCTACAGTTCACTATATTATTAAAAGATGAAGATAAGAATTCTGTGTTAAGGGCGTGGCTTAAATCTATATATATTTAATGCATTCTCTCCCCATTTTCCTCCCGATTTAGCGACTCAATTATGTCTTCCGCTGCTGAGAGATACCAGATTGCATCCGAGGAGAGTACGCCGCTGTACACGCCTCCTCCGACACGTGTACAGCCCTCCTACTCCCGCCCCTGCATTCTGCACAGGCGTCTCTTCTGCCCATCAGGGTCCTTAGGCAGTTCATGTAATAGTCCGACCCCCACCCTGCAGATACGGTGGCCAATTAGTATCTGCTGCAGGCACTGCCAATTATGCCCACTAGATAGCGCCCAACCGACCGGTGGAAACGCTGGGTGCTGGTGTGCTAGAGGAATATCCCGCTGCGCCACCTGGGCGCCTCCCAAACTATTAATATCTGTTTGCTGGTGCACACAGCATTTTTTATTGAGCCTCGACCAAACAGCTACAATGATCACAAAAATGATGGATGATTTTATGCTGGTGGCTTCAAGCTGGCATTAGGAAGACTTAGAAAGGCTGATTTCTTAAAACCACAGCAGCGTCTACCTATATATAAGTTTAAAACACATCAATCAAGGACTAAATACAACCCAAACATGATTATTTAAATACAGCTTATTTTTACCCAAGTATTTAGACTCAAAGTACATGACTGTGATCTTCGTTACCTGACACGG
The DNA here is from genome assembly GCF_030014385.1 of Trichomycterus rosablanca. Lineage (NCBI taxonomy): Eukaryota > Metazoa > Chordata > Actinopteri > Siluriformes > Trichomycteridae > Trichomycterus > Trichomycterus rosablanca. Next base: position 51,375,567 of record NC_085993.1, read on the forward strand.
CGCCACATTAAAACCCGACATGGTTCTATAATAAACACAACCACATGCGCTCAGGATTCAGTCCAGAATGTCTCAGTACCCGTAAACTCCATCACTTTACAGTTACAAAAGGTGCCAGCGAGGACCAGAAGGTGCCCCGGCCCCCCGTCCTCGTCCCGAAGCGCTCCAGAGCAGGTTGCGATCCGTTTCCATTCTGCGCCACCTTGCCCCTCGCGCCCAGCGGCCTGAACGGTAATGCCCACGCTGCACATGGCCACAGCCCTGCCAACTGCTGCCATCTGTGCCGTCACGTTCCGAGTGTTCCCGAACGGAGAGACAGAAAGACGCAGCATTTGGTCGTGAGAAAAACAACACATGCAGCACGCGCGTCCTCTGACTGGCGACGCGTGAGATATAGTCGAGCGAAGGCGGCCGGGTTCAGGACCGGAGGAGGTATAACTGGCACAGGGGTTAAAGGGTGAAGGTAAGATAGGCAGTATGTTAGGAGTCTGACTTCTGTAATTCTGGACGATGTTTTTGGGGAAAGGTTGTTTATGCCCTAAACAGGGTGGGTTAAAGCTCAGTTGAGTTCTCCAATCCAAACAATACGACCTGTTTTCTAAAACTTTTGGGCTGTTTGATTGGTACCTCGGCTGGGCAGTGCCAATGCAAATACTGTATACACACTGATCAGCCATAATATTATAACCACCTCCTTGTTTCTACACTCACTGTCCATGTTATCAGCTCCACTTACCATACAGAAGCACTTTGTAGTTCTACAATTACTGACTGTAGTCCATCTATTTCTCTACATGCTTTGTTAGCCTCCTTTCATGCTGTTCTTCAATGGTCAGGACACCCACAGGACCACCACAGAGCAGGTATTATTTAGGTGGTGGATCATTCTCAGCACTGCAGTGACACTGACATGGTGGTGGTGTGTTAGTGTGTGTTGTGCTGGTATGAGTGGATCAGACACAGCAGCGCTGCTGAAGTTTTTAAATACAGTGTCCACTAGCTGTCCACTCTATTAGACTCTCCTACCTAGTCGGTCCACCTTGTAGATGTAAAGTCAGAGACGATCGCTCATCTATTGCTGCTGTTTATTGCTGCGGTCATCTTCTAGACCTTCATCAGTGGTCACAGGACGCTGCCCACGGGGCGCTGTTGGCTGGATATTTTTGGTTGGTGGACGATTCTCAGTCCAGCAGTGACAGTGAGGTGTTTAAAAACTCTGATCCACTCATCTGGTCCTGTGGGGGTCCTGACCATTGAAGAACAGCATGACCGGGGGCTAACAAAGCATGTAGAGAAACAGATGGACTACAGTCAGTAATTGTAGAACTACAAAGTGCTTCTATATGGTAAGTGGAGCTGATAAAATGGACAGTGAGTGTAGAAACAAGGAGGTGGTTTTAATGTTTTGGCTGTAATCCAGAGCCCAGATTCCAACCCCAAACTTATTTAAATAAATAAATAAATAAATGAACTGGCGCTCCACCGATCTTCCAGCCCAGCTCATGAACCCACAAAGATCTCAGAGCGGCCGTCTCCAAACTCCTCGCACTCACGCCGAAGTCGTTCGGCTGTTTATCGCCCCTCCGTCCCTCCGGAGAAAGGTGACAAGCTTTCAATCGACGAGCACTCCCGGCACCTTTCACAAATTACCGCCCCCGTTTTATCACATAAGGAGCTCGAGGGTCCAATTGACTTTTAAGCGGCGCAGCAGCTGGTGAGGCTTCAGCGGCTCAGAACGGGTCACTCGTGAATCACGGCGGCTCTTGTTTCTGGTTTAATGATGTAATCGTGCTGATGGATGTCCAGCCTTCGTTTTTAAAGGAGAGTCGAACCATGATGGAGACTTAACCGACGTGGAATAACATCATCTGTCCAGTCTGGAGTCAGCGGAGTGTTTTAAATACTTACTTTTAGTTAAGCTGGCATGTAAATCATGTACCACTCAATTCCTGAGGAAATTCTGGGTATCTCACTGTATTTTTACACCAATCAGCCATAACATTAAAACCACCTCCTTGTTTCTACACTCACTGTCCATTTTATCAGCTCCACTTACCATATAGAAGCACTTTGTAGTTCTACAATTACTGACTGTAGTCCATCTGTTCCTCTACATGCTTTGTTAGCCCCCTGTCATGCTGTTCTTCAATGGTCAGGACCACCACAGAGCAGGTATTATTTAGGTGGTGGATGATTCTCAGCACTGCAGTGACACTGACATGGTGCTGGTGTGTTAGTGTGTGTTGTGCTGGTATGAGTGGATCAGAGTTTTTAAACACCTTACTGTCACTGCTGGACTGTGAACAGTCCACCAACCAAAAATATCCAGCCAACAGAGCCCCGTGGGCAGCGTCCTGTGACCGCTGATGAAGGTCTAGAAGATGACCGACTCAAACAGCAGCAATAGATGAGCGATCGTCTCTGACTTTACATCTACAAGGTAGGCGTGTCTAATCAAGTGGACAGTGAGTGGACACGGTGTTTAAAACCTCCTGCAGCGCTGCTGTGCTCATACCAGCACAACACACACTAACACACCACCACCATGTCAGTGTCACTGCAGTGCTGAGAATGATCCACCACCTAAATAATACCTGCTCTGTGGGGGTCCTGTGGGGGTCCTGACCATTGAAGAACAGTATGACAGGGGGCTAACAAAGCATGTAGAGGAACAGATGGACTACAGTCAGTAATTGTAGAACTACAAAGTGCTTCTATATGGTAAGTGGAGCTGATAACATGGACAGTGAGTGTAGAAACAAGGAGGTGGTTTTAATGTTATGGCTGATCGGTGTATTTTATAAATTTTACCTACGTTTTCATTCCAAAAATATTTACTTATCCCCGACTCTCTCTGCAGAACAGAACAGATTTAGGGTTCAGCTATTTCTGGGGTTTGGTTCTGAATGATCTCTTCTTGTGTCTCGGCCTCTGTATAATGTGTTTACGTCGCCTAAATCTAAATTGCATCTAAACTGATTGCGCTTGGGCACTTGGGCATTTTCCTGCCACCTCCTTCAAGGTGTTTTAATAAAGCGTTCAATGACAAACAGAGACGCCACACTCGCAGAGAGACGAACAAATCAAATCTTCCTCCGAACTTAACACATTTAGGGGGGGAAAAAGTAATTGCCCCCTAATTGTTATACAGCAAGTCCCCCCTGTAAACCCTCCACCTTAAACATCAAAGCTGAACAGTCCCCGTAAGGCCTCCCTACATTTCATTCATTCATTCACTGTCTGTTTTACCACAACTTTATCCTGGTCAGGGTCGCTGTGGGTTTGATTCATTGCCAAAAAACAGGAAACACCCCTGTCCATCATAGGGCAAACAAACACACACACACACACACACAAAGGCCAGTTACTTGTCCTGACCGCATGTGTTTGAACTTGTGGGACACAAGTGGAGCCAGGGAATCGAACCCAGAGCCTTCTTGCTGTAAGGCGACAGCGCCACCCACTACAATGTACACAGTGGCTGCAGGGTCATCATGTTAAATCTTCATATTTATTTATAATATTTTAGTAAATTAACCCTGGTGCAGTAAAAGAACCCAAATCATTGTTGGACGAGCGGTAAAATTAACCGATATTGGCACTGTTAGCTGAAATTCCGTTTCTACAGCACTGGAGTTTGATTCTACAGCTCAGGTCACAAGCCAAGCTCCGGGAGACGAGACCCTAAACCTCCATACTAGCGCACCTTAGATAAAAGTCCTGCGTCAGTCGTGATGTCAGTCGAGCACCTAGTGTAGAATCATGTGGGTTAGTTTAGTTTATTAGTTTATTTAGTTTAATATTTTTTTCTTAACTTCACTCATTTATTAAAAAGATGCAGAGTCTTTGTTATTTATGGCAGATTTTCGATATAATTTGCCAACGATCAATGAGAGCATTTGCAAACAACATTACATTCACAGAAAGGATGGAGGCAGCAGAGGGTCAGGTTCACGATCACGAGGCTCGTATCGGTTCCGTAGAGGCAGCCATAGCCGATATGCAGAAAGCGAACAGAGCTCTTGGGTTGAAAATTATGATTTGGAGGGCCGGTCGCGTCATAACGACATTAAAATAGTTGGCATTCCGGAAGGGAGAGGAGAAGGGAAAGCCTACTGAATTTGTAGCTGCCCTACTGCCCAACTTGTTGGACGCTGCTCATTTCAAGGAGCCGCTGATCGCTGATCGTGCGCACCGCACCCAGGCCTCCTGATGGAGCGAAACCCCGAGCAATCATCGCACGAATTCACTTCCATAACGAGAAGGAATTGGGAAGTTCAGAGGAAAGTGGGTATCTTTAAATTAAAGAAGTATAATAACCTTAATGTTAGGATTATAAACTGGTGAGTGAAATCACGACACTGTGGACGATAGATCATTAATCATTTACATTTTCGGCATTTAGCAGACGCTTTTATCCAAAGCGACTTACATTACTGTGACAGTATACAGTCTAAGCAATTGAGGGTTAAGGACCTTGCTCAAGGGCCCAAGAGTGGCAACCTGGCAGTGGTGAGGCTTGAACCGGCAACCTTCTGACTACTGGACCAGTACCTTAACCACTAGGCTACAACTGCCCAAATCACTCAGATAAAATGAAGTGGAATCGTTAGTAATCAGGAGCTCTTATTATTATATTTTTATTTATTTGATTACTAAAGACTCTGTGACCCCATGTTTAGATATTTTTCTACTTCATCTGGTCTCCAACAAGAAGAAAGGTTTGGACACCCCTGGGTTATTGACTTCCTGGTCAAACTCGTTACTGTGTTATAGAGTTATGAAGTAGACGTAGATGTAATTTCACCGTCATCAGAACAGAAGCGTCGGGATCAGGTTCAGGATGCGAGACGAGAGCAGCGGTGAGAGAGAGATGCGTATCGGTCATCTGATAGCCTACAGTTACGCCGGCGAAGGAGTCCATTGTCTTTCTTTTGCGTCATAAACCAGAGGAATTGCAATAGGCTCTTTATTTTACGGCCGTGTGAACGAGGGCGCTCGGTTTACATCAGAGCGATTCACTCAGCGAGAACATTTTCGGATTAGGTTCATATCGCCGGGACGCTTTTCAAAACCAAGAGCTGATAAGCTGTGAAGCACTGAAGTACAGGAACCCCACTGTTTTAAACAGAACTGTTTATTTGTCATATTTATTTGGAATAAGGTGCAGATCCAGGGTTACAGCTCCACATGTATCTGTGTTTATCTGGATTCTCCTCCCTGTTTCACTTTTAAACTTGTGTTACAGCTCCTGCTTCTGAGAAATGGTGAGAATCAGAATCAGCTTCTCCCAGAGTCTGAAACGCTTCTGGTTGAAAATAAAGCTTAACGTGGTTTAATGTAGTAAAAGAAGAAGACAGGAGCACTAAACTTCTCTTCATTATTACTGCTCATAAGTTCCTCCACTAATCACATTCCTCACTCGCTGTTTTACTACAATAAGTCACGGTGAGTTTTGTGCACCGCCGTCACACTTCATAGGAAATAACGGCACAGCGAGAAAAGCAAAAGCGGTTTTGTCACTTCTCATGTGAATGCGCCGGTGCTGAAGGGAATACGGTATTCCAACATCGAGCATCTCCACCATTAAGAAGCGTCAGGAAACAATAAAGAAGTAAAACTAAAGTGCAGCTTTTATTGTATTTTTATTGATGTGTAACTGTTTGTAATTGCATTTCAGTGTGTTTATATTATATTTGTGTTATTTTCAGTGTTTAAGTGTCAAAAACAACCTCATTATTTTACATGAGACTAAAATATCTGCAGCTCCACGGGACCATGGACGCATTAACAGGTTTCACAAACATCCTCAATGATGCCACTCCCAGAACCAACAGACGTCCAGTTTTAAGGTTCCACTGTGGACTCAAGTGGACCAAAGCTCTACCCACTAGGCTCCGACCGTCCTTCAGTAGGATGATGGTCCATCACGAGCATCCAGAACAGCTTCAGTTCAGCGTGGCATCGTACGCCTGGTGTTTTGCTCATTAGTGTTGGATGTTTGATGCTGTCTTTCTTTCTTATTTGCATCCCACTCCTGTTTTAGATGTGCATAATTGCTTTAATGTGCAGAAATTCCAAGGTGGCGCATGAACGCAAAGCAGTTCAACACAATCCCCGTCTCTGTAGAGGTCAAGCGTTCAGGCCCGTACTCTTCTCTTGTTATATGACACATGTACACATGCTCACTTTGGTCAGTGATGATTTACATTTCACTTACATTTAAGTCCAAACTTTGCAAGGAAGCCACTGTTGGGCCCTTTAGCAAGGCCCTTCACTCTGTCTGGTGACCCCAGCTTCCAAACGAGCAGATTCCATTGTACTGTTTAGTATACAATGTAAGCATTTAAAGTTAGGGGTCTTGTTTAGGAACCCAACTTGATAGTGGTGGGGCTTGAATCAGCAACGTTCTGATAACCAGTCCAGCAGTTTAACCACTGAGCTACCGCTGCACCAAATACCTTACCGTTACTTCTTTTAACACCTAACTAGACTGGTACTCATGGTTTTTGTGACTGACAGTACTGTAACAGTATACTGTTTGAGCAATTGAGGATTAAGAGCCTTGCTCAAGGGCCCAACAGTGACAATCTGACACTGGTGGGGCTTGAACTAGCGACCCTCTGATTACTAGTCCAGTACCTTAACCGCTAGGCTACAACTGCCTATAACACACATACAGCCTAAACACCACTGGACACCGTCCAGCATCTCTCTCTGTAAATGCCCCTGTGCCATCGGTGTACTGTGGGCCTTGCTTAAACTGCATATCAGAACTGGAATTCGAACCCACAACCTTTCAGTCGGTAACGCACCAGGCTTCCACTGTCCTTATGCATATGTCCGTGTATTCCCATGTCGTACACGGACCCCGGAGGACTCGACTGTCCCTCCGGCAGGCATCCAGAGGTACCAACCTGGTTGCTATAGAAACAGACAGGGCATTAAAGGGGTTAGATTAGAAGGGAAAGGCGTGGTGGGTGGGCACGTGCGTATGATGGGTGAAATGATGGACGGCTAAAACTCCTCCCAACTCCTAATTAACTGCTTGTACGTTTTACCCATCATCCCCTTCTAACCTCCTTGATGGATCCTCACACCCACTGGGGAGGGGGGTCATCCTAAACTCCAGCCCAACCTTCTCAGAATACCCCTCGTTCCTCTATAGTTGAAGGCGTGGCCTGCACTCTTTAATATACGTTTACATTTTCAGCATTTAGCAGACGCCTTTATCCAAAGCGACTTACAATTGAGAGTATACATTGCAAGCAATTGAGGGTTAAGGGCCTTGCTCAAGGGGCCAAAAGTGGCAAGCTGGCAGATGTGGAGCTTGAACCAGCGACCTCTTGATTACTAGTCCTGTATCTTAACCGCTGCCTTTAAGCTACCCCTGCCTTTACACTTATCACTGATATCAATTCAAGCAATTCAGGGTTAAGGGCCTTGCTCAAGGGCCCAACAGTGGCAAGCTGGCAGATGTGGGGCTTGAACAAGCGACCTTCTGATTACTAGTCCTGTACATTAACATCCTGTACATGTAGGGCAGTTGTAGCCTAGTGGTTAAAGTACTGGACTAGTAGTCAGAAAGTTGCTGGTTCAAGCCCCACCTCTGCCAGGTTGCCACTGTTGGGCCCTTGAGCAAGGCCCTTAACCCTCAATTGCTTACAATGTATACTGTCATAACTGTAAGTCGCTTTGGATAAAAGCGTCTGCTAAATGCTGAAAATGTAAATGTAATGTAAATTAACCTCTAGGCTTCAACTGCCCTGTAAAACAGCTGTACAGAATCAAAGCATTTAAGGGCCCAACAGTGTCAACGTGGCAGATGTGGGGCTTGAACCGGCGACCTTCTGATTACTAGTTCTGTATCTTAACCGCTGAGGTAATCCTGCCCTTTATATGTTAATATACAGTTAATAGAATGATCCTGGGGTGGCACGGTGGCTCGGTGGGTAGCACTGTCCCCTTACAGCGCGAAGGTCCTGGGTTCGATTCCCAGGTGGAGCGGTGCATGTTCTCAACACCGCTTGTCTGAAAACCGCCACTTGTTAAGCGCTCATGTGGAAACACTGCAGTCTAGTGGCGGGATGTCGGATCCTTTTGTCTAAGACGATCAGACGCCACGTAGACCGGGCCTCGAGCTTGACACGCGGGCTGTAATGGATCTGTGTCTGCAAACGTCTGCGTCATATCCGAGTCACTTTCATTCCTGATTAAAAAGCTCAACAGCAACTTCAGTTCAATCCGGTCCAACTCGAGGTGAGGGATAAATAAAACATGAATCTTGGTGAGAGGTGTGTGTGTGGTGTGTGTGTGTGTGTGTGGTGTGTGTAATTCGGCTCCGACACTAACCCCGTCTGTGTGAGGCACCGAGTTAAACGACTTCCTGTGTATATCCTGAAGTGTGAGCAGATCTAACGCAGGATGTGTCGCACCGTGGAACAGTGGATCCGCTCCCTGACCTAGAAATACTTCCTTTTGAAAAACTAAATCAGCGCTGCTGTGTGTAACCGTGTCTCATGGTCTAATAGATCCATTATCTCCATCACGCTAAAGGAAGGTGTGTAAACAGAAAACACGAGGACACGGCACAGTTTGCTCTTTACAATTTCTCATATGTGTTTTGACCCCCGTCCACCCCCCCCCCCACCCCCACCCCTCCTGCGTCCATAGAATTGGTTGTTAGCTTTCTAAACTCAGTTTCCCGAGTCGTGTTTTAGCTGCGTCCACATCTTGGACTGGTGTAACCGAGCGCCTTCTGAGTTACTAAGTTTATAAAGAAAGAAATAAACTGTACATAGATAAACTATCAGAAGCAGAAAACGTAACTGGTTTGTTCTTTTGAAGTGTAGCACAGACTACACAGAGACGATCATGTGTGTAGAGAAACACACTTTTATAACGATTATTGAAACCACAAAGGGGCAAAATGCCTCAATACGTAAACACACACATCAAACACTGTCAGCACACGACAGCACAGAAAAGTCTCTTACACTAACGTCACACCGCAGGACATGACGTCACACCATAGGACATGACGTCACACCACATGACATAACGTCACACCATAGGACATCACATCACATCATAGGACATACATAACATCACAGGATGTCACATCACAGGACGTCACACCACTGGACGTCACATCACAGGACATGACGTCACACCACTGGACATCACACCTTAGGACATGATGTCACACCACAGGACATGACGTTACACCGCAGGACATGACGTCACACAGCAGGACATGACGTTACACCGCAGGACATGACGTTACACCGCAGGACATGACGTCACACCACTGGACATGACATCACACCATAGGACATACATCACACCACTGGACGTCACATCACAGGACATGACGTCACACCACTGGACATGATGTTACATTGCAGGACATGACGTCACATCACAGGACATGACATCACACCACTGGACATGATGTTACATTGCAGGACATGACGTCACATCACAGGACATGACATTACACCACTGGACATCACACCTTAGGACATGATGTCACATCACAGGACATGACGTCACCCCAACGGGACATAACGTCACAGCATAGGACATTGTGTCACACCACAGGACATGACGTCACACCATAGGACATGATGTCACACCACAGGACATGACGTCACACCATAGGACATGATGTCACACCACAGGACATGACGTCACACCATAGGACATGACGTCACACCACAGGACATGACGTCACACCATAGGACATGACGTCACACCACAAAATAACGTTTTCATCACGGCGCTTCATTTACTGGGATGATGATTGTTGGGTCTCGTGCATTTTAAAACCTTATAGAGCTAATTAAAATAAATCTGTATAAAATAATAAAGCCAAAAGCATTTAGAAACACGTCCAGCTCTTACTGATTTATTTTGGAAATGTTTTATACTTCACTGCAGGATATTTTGCATGTTCACCTCATCCGGTACATAAAACATTCCATTCTTGGAGGAAAAACACGTCTTAATCAATATTCTTATTTGATTTTGGTAGAATCAGGAGTCGTGTCACACTCACACACTTGTTTCTAAGTGTATGTAAACTTTTGACTCCAGCTGTAGTTATTACACCTATAGTACAGTTAATAGAGGATTCATTACAAGGCATCTGCATTCGTAGCTCCAGCGTGGTATAAAGAAGTGAAACGTGACCCCGTGTAAACAACCCGAGGTTACAGTGATACCTGAACTCTAAGCGTCGCTCGTACGGTGCAGATTCATCGCCGCGTTTTTGTTTATTTTCCTCTCTATATTAGTTTGGACAGTTTGGAACGGCCGTGTCCTGATAGTGCTGGATTTTATTTAGTTAATCCCGAGGACGACGGCTGGGTGTATCACAGACGCTCTCTGTACCAGGAGGAATTGTGGCCTGATGATACACGAGCCGTCAGGTGAAAGAAGCGTGACGCCGTAACCGGAGCCACTTCAGCCTGTCAGCACCATGCGGTCAGAGCCGGGACGGGTCTGAGGCTTCAGACGCTCTGAGAGGACGACCCGCACGTCCAGGTAAGAGCCGGACGCCATGGCTCTGACTTTGCTGCAGGAGAAGAACGCTTCGTGGAACATGGGCACATTTTCCTATCGCCGACACTCTTGGGTTTGGTAAGTTCTGAACTGCTGTGAGGTCGCTTATCACAGAAGAGATAATCAGCTTCGTTAGAATGAAATATATTAATAGCTCAAGTAATTAATAAGTCAAGTCATGTTTATTTATAAAGCGCTGTCCATAAAACAAATCAATGACATAAAATAGTAATAAATGAGGTACAGCGGTACCTTAAAACTGGACGTCTGTTGGTTCTGGGAGCGGCGTTAAGTTTTAAAGACGTTGGGTTTCGAGGTATTTTTTCCCATAAGGATGTTTGGGAAACCTGTTAATGCGTCCATGGTCCCGTGGAGCTGCAGATATTTTAGTCTCATGTAAAACAGTTAAACATCAATAAAAATACAATAAAAGCTGCACTTTAGTTTTACTTCTTTATTGTTTCATGACGCTTCTTAATGGTGGAGATGCTTGATCTTTGAATACCGTATTCCCTTCAGCACCGGCGCATTCACAGGAGAAGGGACAAAACCGCTTCTGCGCCGCTGTGCCGTTATTTCCTATGAAGTGTGACGGCGGTGCACAAAACTTAGCGTGACTTATTGTAGTAAAACAGCGAGTGAGGAATGTGATTAGTGGAGGAACTTATGAGCAGTAATAATGAAGAGAAGTTTAGTGCTCCTGTCTCCTTCTTTTACTACATTAAACCACGTTAAGCTTTATTTTCAACCAGAAGCGTTTTAGACTCTGGGAGAAGCTGATTCTGATTCTCACCATTTCTCAGAAGCTGGAGCTGTAACACAAGTTTAAAAGTGAAACAGGGAGGAGAATCCAGATAAACACAGATACATGTGGAGCTGTAACCCTGGATCTGACGCTTATTCCACACTAATGCAGATTCAGCTCAGATTCACGCACACGTCGAGTTTAAGGGAAACGTCGAGAAAATCTTCGGCGAAGGAAGACGAGTTTCAAAGATTTCGAGTTTGCATGTTCTCTCAGTGTCTGTGTGGGTTTCCCCCGGGTGCTCCGGTTTCCTCCCACAGTACAAAGACGTGCAAGTGAGGTGAATTGGAGACACTAAATTGTTCATGACTGTGTTTGATATTGAACTGATGAATCTGATGAATCTTGTGTAATGAATAACTACCGTTTCTGTCATGAATGTAACCAATAGTGTAAAACATGACGTTAAAATTCTAATAAACAAACAAATTAAATGATAGAATAAATAGAAGCTACGATACACAGCACAGCTCCCTTAATAGTTGAATGTAAACCTTAAACATCCAGCAACGGCGCGTCTCAAAGACGTAAATTCTCGTCCGTGTTTTGACCCCAAACTCAGTTACCCGAGTCGTGTTTTTAGCTGCTTTACACTTCAACATCTTGGACGTTTTGACTAAGTGATTGCTAACTGAATTGCCGTAGGATTGCTAGGGCGGCTCATAGTGCAGATTAAGTGGTAAACGTGAGGCACTTAAACGCTACACAAATGAAAAACGTTAAATTGCTAAACACAAACCTTATACTTATAAACCTTACACGGGAAACGGCTCATTATACGGTCCGTGACGCGATTTTTACGACTGTGAATTAGGAAGGCTTTAGTTATCATGTACTGATCTCCATTATGTCCAAATGCAGGATGTTAGCACATAGGACTTCATTTAAATGAATGAAATGAAAAGACTGCGACACACTGGTCCCAAATCAGTCGTTCCGATTCTACAAGGAGAATTAAACAGACGTTCGTCCAGACATTGTCTGGCGTGAAGATGATCTTCCTGTCTGCTTTATATTATTTATATACTGGCACACACGGCGTCCTCGAGCCTGATTAAACCTCCGCTGACAGGCTGAGGAACATCACCGCTGGACGCTGGTTATCGTCTGTAATTTCGTGAGCCTCCGGTGTTTCACAAAGCAGGGCGTCGGTGGAATATTCTGTTCAGTCCACGTGTGAAAGATCTGCAGAAGCTTCGGGCTCATAAAGACAGAAAAAGATTAAAATTGTCCACTGTTCCCTGATGCTTTCACATCTACATACGGGTATTTCATCAGGATTCTAATGATGAAAGTCTTAATTGTTTGTAACTGCTGGTGTTCATCAGATCTAGTTTCTTTTTCCAGCATTTTATTCACTTTTCTCACAGAGAGGAACAGAAACTCTCCTGCAGTGTGATGTCACATGACACTAAAATAAATAGAATCTGTAATAATAATAATAATAATAATAGCGCGTCCAGTTGCCCGATTGCGTCACGCTTCCTCTCCACCAATGCCGATCCCCGCTCTGATCGAGGAGAACAAAGCTAACCCACGCCCCCTCCGACACGTATGCATCTTATCACCTACACTTTGATGAGTGCAATGCGGATCAGCACTGTGTACGGAGAGACACACCCGCCTCTGTGCAGGCGCCATCAATCAGCCAGCAGAGGTCGTAGTGCATCAGTTACAAGGAGTCCCTATCCGGCTTAATATCCCACCCTTGTCGGAACAACAGTCCAATCGTCGTTCATGTGGCTGCTCAGCCCAGCCGACAGGCAGAGCCAAGACTAGATACGATGTATTCGAGATCCCAGCTCTGGTGTTCCAGTGTGTGTCTTTACGGCTGCGCCACCTGAGCGGCATAACACTGATTTTAAATCTAGATCAGAGCTGTTCAGAGTTTAAGGCCCCTTTATGTAAACTAGAATAAATATTTGGTTCGTGTTTATTATTCAGAGCTGATTTTTTTATTCTGTTATTTACTCTTGAGCTTTTTTATCTCTCACACGAGTGGAACGATCTTATAAAACCGTCACATTCTGATGAAGGATTGAAGTACAAGTATTTTTACGTCCACATACTATTATAACTATTTATTGAATAATTTCGGGACAGTGCAGTGGATCGGTGGGCAGCACTGTCGCCTCACAGCAAGAAGGTCCTGGGTTCGATTCTCCCCGTGTCTGTGTGGGTTTCCTTCCACAGTCCAAAGATGTGCAGTCAGGTTAACGGGAAATACAAAATTGCTCTAGGTGTGTGTGTGTTTGCAGTGACGTGCTGTCGACCTGTCTGGAGTGTTTCCTACTTTTCGCCCAGTGAATTGTACCCACTGCGACCCTGACCAGGATTAAGCGCTGAATTACAACAGTTGTCTGATTTAGCCATTCAGAGTTGTATGGATGTGAAGGCTGGACAGTTGAACTTTGGTGACTATCGAGAGCACCCTGGACGATGAACAACCAAAAGTAGCGACGGCTCTAACAGACGCTGCACAGCGACAGTGAAAACACAGCTGCCGTGTTTAACCCGGATCAACTTACAGCTTTCATTGTGCCGCGGTTATGAGATCTCTCACAGTCCACGCACTATAGTAACACCAGGACTGCCTGACCGGTACTAACGGTGGAGCAACTCCAAGCGACGCAAGAACAATTCTGATACTGATATCAGTTTCACTCACCGAGCGGTTTATTAGGAACACCTATCCCATACACACATTCACTGCTTATTCCATTAACTGCACCTACCGTACAG
>NC_085993.1:51392179-51464679 GCF_030014385.1 Trichomycterus rosablanca
CGCTTGCACATTTTTGCCGTGATGAAGGGATAATTATTACTAATATTATTATTAGTTATTAAAGTTATTGACTTTACCTCTCAGTGGTCATAATGTTATCACAATCAAAGCAGCTTTTATTTAGAGCTTCTAAAGTCTGATGCATAAAATAATAGAATAATTTAAGATGCAGCTTTGTTTATGACGTATTGCGTCTTCTCACCAGGGTAAAAAGGTGTAAAATCTCACACACTGTTCACACCATCACATTCACGTTCCTGCAGCAACTATTTCACTGTGTTTCGGGTTTTAACATATTGGGGATCTTATAAACAATTGTGATCTGTGCATGAATGGTTTAAAGGTGCAATTAGTGACTTTTAACTAGGGATGGACCGATCGGGGTTTTTGGCACCGATTCCGATCTCCTTTCAGGGACATCGGCCGATAGCCGATTCCGATCGGGGGAGGGGGGGGGGGGATTAGCAGTAAATAAACTTAAAAAGAGCCTCACAGTAAAGATAAACCGGAGCAGCGCGCGTGTGTGTGTGTGTGTGTGTGTGTGTGTGTGTTTGTGCCTTTAGAAGAGACGCTTTGTTCACAGTATCGCTGTAAGTGATTCATTGATTCATAAGTTGATTCGTTTTTATGTGAAGCGTAAGTTTCTCTTCTCAGTTATCTCTCCGTGTTTACTGTTATTAATTAAATGTCGTGGTTTTAAATAAACACCAGCTACTACAGATCATTCTGTGTGACTCTCTTACATTAAAAAGCTTCATTAAACTGCTATTAGCACAGATCTGTAACCGAGTCAGACTCGTTCCGTCTAAGGAGCTAAAAGTTTTCTGATCCTAAAAGTTCAGCAGATGATCCTGAACTAACGAATTTAGTAATGAATAAACTTTTGCCTCTGATTGGCTCTGTAACGTTTTCTGTTCTCATCTACATCACAAGTAAGAACCGCTTACGATTTACCAAAGTGAACCAGGAGTTTATATAACGTGCTGATAGAATCGACTCAGATGTGACCGGGTCGAATTATCTTTTTAAAGTAAATATTACAATCAGCAAAATTACATCGTATGTATGATGCACAACGTTAATAATGTTATTTTAGGTCATGAAGAGCTTTCACGATGGTTTCTGTACGATGGTTGATGAATGGTGATGTGATGGTTGGTGCTTCGTAGCTCAAAGTCTGGATCGATCCACTGAGCTGTTAACTTAACGTGATCTTTATATATCACACCATCGGATCGTCTACATTTAGGAAATATCGGCCGATCGCCGATAGCATATTTTGATAAAAAATCGGCCGATACCGATTCATAGCCGATCGATCGTCCCATCTCTACTTTTAACAAATATGAGGTAAGAGGTACAGCATGAAATGTTTGATTTACTAATGACCCCCAAAAGCCTTGATAAGGTTTAGGTCATGTATCTGTGGATCCTTGATGTCTTTTGGCCTGTAAGTAGTTGTTGCACAGCTTTGAAGAAAAAAGCAGCGTTTTCACTCACGTTCTCAGACTTTTAGCTCCCACAGCATCTCAGACTCAAGGTTAAATGAAGGACGGTTATTGTTCAGTAGAAAACACATTTCCTTCCTCATGCCTCATCATTTCTAGAAAGATTTTCTTTAACAGAACCTGGATTTGTGTGTGAGCTGGGGTGGCGGGATGGTAGAAAGCCGCCATGCTGCTGCTAACAGCAGGGGTTCGAATCCCAGGTTTGGTTCACACATAAACAAGGTGTGTTTGCTTGTGTCAGCTTTTCTGTTGCATGTACTGGGCGGCACGGTGGCTCGGTGGGTAGCACTGTCACTGAAGCGTTCCAGGTCCTTTCTGTGTCTGTGTGGGTTTCCTACAGGCGCTCTGGTTTCCTCCCACAGTACAAAGACCTGCCGTCAGATTCACTGGAGCTACAGAATTGCCCCTAGATGAGTGTGTGTTTGCGACCTGTCTGGGGTGTTTCCTAACTTTTTGGAGTCTGATGTTCTCTTTTTGGGGTCTGATGTTCTCCTTTTTGGGATCTGATGCCCTCCTTTTGGTGTTTTTAACCTGTCTGGGGTGTTTCCTACCTTTGCCCAGTAAATTGCACCCACTGTGACCCTGACCAGGACACAGTGCTGGTAAAACAGAATGAATAAATGAATGTTGCTCGTACTGTTTTTTCTGTCACACTGTTGAACAATAACAGGGTTAAACGCTGTACCAGGGCGAGTCGGGTTTCATGTTTTCTTTCCTGCGTTGGCGTGGACTCGGACACGCCCGCTCGGACACGCCCACTCGGACACGATCAGTATGTAGTTTAATGCAGACAGGTTTTATGGATTATGTAAACACACATGGATGGAGGGTGGGGGGGGGTTGTTATCCCAGTGTTTCTGTACTGTGTGTTGCATGTGCAGTTGTGGCCTAGTGGTTAAGGTACTGAACTAGCAATCGAAACGTTGCCGGTTCAAGTCCCACCACTGCCAGGTTGGCACTGTTGGGCCCTTGAGCAAGGCTCTTAACCCTCAACTGCTTAAACAGGACATTGCCACAGTACCTCAAGTCACTTTGTCCTTGTGCCTCCACACCGCAGATACAAGCAGATATTAACGGTCACTTGGAACAGAAATTAAATTCGGCATCAAATATTTAACATCCAGCATATTAAACACCAGTTAACTCGCTGTTTCCCAGTTGACTTCGTGTAGCTGGATCTTGTTCAGTCTGTTGTATTTAATGGTGGTTTAATTTGTCCCTGTAAGAGACACGTGTTCCACATAATGAAGGAATAGTGCTGGTGTTTGTGGAATGTTAATGCACTGCTGCCCCCTAGTGGATCATCTGGAAATAAACGCAAATACTCACTCCTTTATCCTTCATTCATACATTGTCAGTTCTAACACCGATTTATCCTGGTCAGGGTCGAGGTGGGTCTGATAACTCTAGGACACACACACACACCATTTTAGTATCTCCAACTAGCCTGACAGCACGTCTTTGTGCTGTGGCAGGAAACCCACATGCACATGAGGAGAACATGCAAACCCCACACAGAAAGGACTCGGACCGCCCAGCCTGGGAATCGAACCCATGTCCTTCTTAACTGAATATACTTTATTTTAGATAGTTGCTTTTAATTTTTACATTCATTCTCAAACTCTGTGGGAAAACATATCAATGTATTAAAGCTTCCACAAGGGGGCGTTTATGTGCCTGTTAAAATTGATTATTTAATTATTATTATTTTTCTTTTGGCTTACAACCCACCTAAGGGTCGCGACCCAGGCTTTATAAAACCTTGCATTAGGTAACTTGTCTTAGAGCCCCTTGATGCCCTACTTTTTGGTCTCTGATGCCCTCCTTTTTGGGGTCTGAGGCCCTCCTGTTTGGGGTCTGATGTTCTCCTTTTTGGAGTCTGATGCCCTTTTTTTGGGCTCTTATGCCCTCCTTTTCAGGGTCTGATGCCCTTTCTTTATGTGGTCTGACGCCCTTTTTGGGGGTCTTTTCCTTTTATTTTTGGGGTCTATTCCCTGTCTTTTTGGGATCTGATGTTCTCCTTGTTTGGGATCTGATGCCCTCATTTTTGGGGTCTGTTTGCCTTCTTCTTGGGGGCTGTTGCCTTTTTTTTTTAGTCTGATGTCTATCTTTTTGGGGTCTGATGCGCTCTCTTTGGGGGTTTAATGCCTTCCATCTTGGGGTCTGATGCCCTCCTTTTGGGGGTCTGATGCCCTCCTGTTTTCCTTCTTTTTGGCATCTGTTCCCCTCTTTTTTGGGCTCTGACCCCTTCCTGTTTGGGATCTGGCACCCTTTTTGTGGGGGGTCTGTTGCCCTCCTTTTTGGGTTTATGAAAGTGGCCACTCTAGAGTAGTCACTGGACGAGCCGTGATCCTGACCGGGATGAAGCCGTTATTAAAGATGAATAATAAAATGTTTATTTTATTATTTATTAGCAAAATGAAACCGTGTGTCTGAGACTAAACACTGATCTGTTATTCTGTCAGAATTCTCGTGTGTTGCGTCTCTTGTTCACTACAAAGCCGGAAGTTTCTTTAATGTGAGGGCGTCGCCGTGACCTTAATTCGCTTTGTTTTCATTGAGAACGTGTGTATCCTCGACCCGAAGACACGACAGGTTTGCATTGTTCTGGTCTGAATCATGTTGTTTGTACCCGTCTGTCTGGCCCGGCTCTGCTTTCATTGTTTGTTCTGACTCTCTGCCTCCTCTGTTGAATGAATGACTTCTTTCTTTATGAAACACTGACTCGTGTTAGCCGGCGACTCTGTCAGCTCGTTAGAGTCGATTCACTTGCAGTGAGAAATGAACCCAGGATGCAGAAACTCATCATGATTTCAGGGTCAAAGTGTTGATCCTTCGCTTTGAGCTGCTGCTGATGGATCTTATTATTTTAATAAGCCTGAGAGTCATAGTGAGAGTCAGAGTGGGAGTCCGAGTGGGAGTCCGAGTGAGAGTCCGAGTGAGAGTCAGAGTGAGAGTCAGAGTGAGAATCCGAGTGGGAGTCCGAGTGGGAGTCCGAGTGAGAGTCAGAGTGAGAGTCCGAGTGAGAATCCGAGGGAGAGTCAGAGTGAGAGTCCGAGTGAGAGTCAGAGTGAGAATTCGAGTAAGAGTCCAAGTGAGAGTCCGAGTGAGAGTTCGAGTGAGAGTCCGAGTGGGAATCCGAGTGGGAGTCCGAGTGGGAGTCCGAGTGAGAGTCCGAGTGGGAGTCCGAGTGAGAGTCCGAGTGGGAGTCCGAGTGAGAGTCCGAGTGAGAGTTCGAGTGAGAGTCAGAGTGAGAATTCGAGTGGGAGTCAGAGCGACGCCTGGAATGTGTTTTTGTTTTTGTTGCTCAGCACTGGAGTGTTTTTGGTTTCTGTTCCAGAGCTAAATAAAGAACTGGTTTATTGATTCTATTTATTCATTCATTGTCTGTTTTACCACTGATCTATCCTGGTCAGGACTGCAGTGGGGCTGATTCACTGGCAAAAGGCAGGAAACACCCTGGACGGGTCACAAGTCCATCTCATTAACACACACACGTAGGGGGCAATTTTAGTATCTCCAATTAACCTGACTGCACGTCTTTGGACTGTGGGAAGAAACCGCAGCGCCCGGAGGGAACCCACACAGACACGTGGAGAACATGCAAACTCCACACAGAAAGGACCCGGACTGCTCCACCTGGGAATGGAACCCAGGACCTTCTTGCTGTGAGGTGACTGTGCTACCCACCGAGCCACAATATTTACATTTACATTTTCAGCTTTTATCCAAAGCGACTTACACTACTGTGACAGTACACTGTCTAAGCAATTGAGGGTTAAGGGCCCTGCTCAAGGGCCCAGCATGAGCAACCTGGCAGTGGTGGGGTTTAAACCAGCGACCTTTTGATTACTAGTCCAGTATCTTAACCACTAGACTACAACTACCCAATATGAAAAGCATTCCAAAAAGTGAAAAGCATTCAAAAATATTCCAAAAACCACCAAACAAAAACAGCTTATATAAATCAGCAGCCACATTCATTTGTAATTATTGAGAAGACTGTCCACAATCGAGCAAGCTTTTACCTTCACGTTCAGGCCTGGAGCCTGGAGGCTGACGCTCACTGCTTGCCTGAACATGAATGTAAAAGCTTGCTTGACTGTGGACAGTCGCTGCTGATTAGCTTTTTGCTCTTGCATGGCAGCCTAGAAGAAGGGCATGGGTTCAATTCCCAGACCCGGCGACCAGGGTCCTTTCTGTGTGGAGTTTGCATGTTCTCTCCAGGTCTGTGTGTCCAAAGACATGCATTTAGGATAACTGGAGATACTAAATTGCCCTAAGTTTGTGTGTGTGTGTGTGTGTGTGTGTGTGTGTGCCCTGTGATGGACTGGCGACCTGTCCAGGGTGTTTTCTGTTTTCCGCCCAATAAATCAGACCCACCGAGACCCTGACCAGGATAAAGCATTGGTAAAACAGACAATGATGTCATGTTATACATATACAAGTGTATGTACAGTCACATAAGTATTATTCAAACCCCTATATTACACATCATTCTGTTCTAATATTATTATTATTATTATTACTATATTATTTATGTGTATTATTATTATTACTATATTATTTATGTGTATTATTATTATTACTATATTATTTATGTGTATTGTTATGTTTAATCCTATTACAGTACATGTGATGTGAGACAGTTTTCCATTAACGTGGGAAAATAAACTCTGCCCACAAACATCCCAGCGATTATATAAATGAGCTTAATAAAGAATCCCAGGAATGTGGAAGTGCACACAGAGTAAAGCTGCATTTAGTTTAAAATAGGATGCAAACTCAGAATTAATATTTTATACTGATAATATTTTTACAGTCTGGGAAAATATACACTGACCAGGCATAACATGAAGAAGGTTGTCAACCAGTTTGATGAAGTTTGGCAGTGGATAGTTGCGAAAGAATATTTTCAGCAACATCCTGGAATGATTTCCAAGTGATTTTCTCAGGTCTCACCACCAGCTCTTTGAACTGATCATTCATGATGTGTCGCATTTGTGGACCAACAGAAATGCCTTCACTAATCTTGGTATCAATTATTCTTGGGAACACTTCCCCCTTTTTGTTCATTGCTTTCATAAAATTTGTCATCAGCCCGAGTTTAATGTGAAGTGAATATCTTTTTTTTTGGGTCCACAAGTGGTTTATGTGCCATATTTGTTCTGCCCTGGAGTCAAATTCTGATGAATTGGCCAGTTCTTTTTAGTGTAATATGATTCTTCTTATGACTGTCCCAATTGCAAATGAAGCAGCAATACTTGGTATATCTGAGCTGCAATCCAAAAAGCAGTGCCACTCTAAATCTCCAGATGTTTCAGTTGTAGTTGCTGTACTTGATGTATTTCAACAACAGTTCCATGTTCTGGAATGTTTCCCTCATTTGTGCAGCATACCAACAGGTACTGAAGGATAGACATTGTCACTATATAACAAGACTGCCTTGAGGCATGTTGTTATCAGCAGCTCAAAATACCTAAGACACACCCAAAAGTGTTCAAGAAACAAAATCTCTGTTGACCAGTGTTATCTCTTCATCACGGCACCTGTTAGTGGGGGGGGATATATTAGGCAAGTGAACATTTTATCCTCAAAGTTGATGTTAGAAGCAGGAAAAATGGGCGAGCGTGAGGATCTGAGCGAGTTTGACGAGGGCCAGATTGTGACGGCTAGACAACCGGGTCAGAGCATCTCCAAAACTGCAGCTCTTGTGGGGTGTGTCCCGGTCTGCGGGTGGTAAACCGGCGTCAGGGTCATGGGCGGACGAGGCTCATTGGTGCACGTGTGGTCCGATCTATCAGACGAGCTCCTGTAGCTCAGACTGCTGGAGAAGTTCATGCTGGTTCTGATAGAAAGGGGTCAGAAAACACAGAGCAGCACAGTCACAGGGCTGTTTTGGCAGCAAAAGGGGGACCAGCACAATATTTCTCAGTGTGTTCAGGGCTGCTCTGCATCCACTACTGTTTTTTTATCTATTAATTAAATCAAATCAAAGTTTATTTGTCACATACATGGGGTCTGTCTGAAAACCTACTGACCCGCCCTGCTCCCCACTGCGTACCTGATCAGCTCCTCAGTAGAGAGGATTCTAATAAGACTAATTATAATATACTAATCAGATTATTTAGACGCTCTACTTTATGTCACTGATGTTGGTCAAGAAAGTCTCACTCGGGCACCCAGGTGGCGCAGTGGGATATTCCGCTAGCACTCCTCGGTTCGAAACTCGGCGTAGCCACCGGTCGGCTGGGCGCCATCTAGCGTGCATAATCGGCAGTGCCTGCAGCAGACTGGACTATTCGGGTGGGGTCTTCAAACGATGTG
Source organism: Trichomycterus rosablanca (assembly GCF_030014385.1). Classification (NCBI taxonomy): domain Eukaryota; kingdom Metazoa; phylum Chordata; class Actinopteri; order Siluriformes; family Trichomycteridae; genus Trichomycterus; species Trichomycterus rosablanca. Next base: position 51,400,015 of record NC_085993.1, read on the forward strand.
TAACGACTTTGATTAGCAGATAGAGGGGCCTGTGCAGAGTTCAAGGGCTGGGCGCAGGTCGGAGGAGGCATGAGCAGCAATATACCCACCTCGCTCAAGGGTCCAACAGTGGCAACCTGGCAGCCGTGGGCTTTGAACCAGTGACTTTTCAATTACTAGGAAGGACTGACTGTGTGATACTTTAAGATGCACTGGTGCCTCGTGCCATGTCGTATTCACCACCTTAAGCATCAGATCCATTTAGCAGACGCTCTCATCCAAAGCGACTGAATACAGTTTGAGCAATTGAGTGCTAAGGGCCTTGTTCAGGGGCCCAATGGTGGCATCTTGGTGGTTGTGGGGCTTGAACCCTCAACCCTTTATCAACTCCATATAGTGTTTTAATGTTTACATTTACATTTTCACCACTTAGTGGACGCTTTTATCCAAAGTGACTTACAGTGCTGCGACAGTATACTCTCTAGTCTAGAGGGTTAAGGGCCTCGCTCAAGGGTCCAACGGGACCTCGAACCAGTGACATTTCAATTACTAGAACTGAGTGTGTGATGCTTTAAGATGCACTGGTGCCTCTTGCCAATCGTATTCACCACCTTAAGCCTGATGTTTACTGGATGAGCATCAGATCCATTTAGCAGACGCTCTCATCCGAAGCGACTGAATACAGTTTTTAGCAATTGAGTGCCAAGGGCCTCGCTCAGGGGCCCAACGGCGGCATCTTGGTGGTCGTCGGGCTTGAACCAACAACCTTTTGACATTTTCAGCACTTAGCAGATGCTTTTATGCAAAGTGACTGACAGTACAGTGACAGTATACAGTCTAGAGGATTAAGGGCCTCGCTCAAGGGTCCAACAGTGGCAACCTGGCAGCTGTGGGCTTTGAACCAGAGACCCTTCAATTACTAGTCCTGTAGCTTAACCACTAGGCTACAACTAGGCTAAGATTTAAAAGATAATAGACGACCAGAGGTAGAGACCTGAGTGATTGAAATCAGTACTAACATGCCTGCTGGATGAGTTGTAAACTGGTCCGGCTGGTAGACTCCCTTCTATTGTGCTCTCACAGCTGAGAGCAGAGCGTGGCTGAACTTTAGGAGGAGGTTCCGTGGGAGGGTTCAGAGGCCCTGTGTGTGTGTGTGTGTGTGTGTGTGTGTACGGACTGTGGAAGCATGCAGGACCGGCGCTGTTAGCGGGACCATGTACCGCCGGTCGCCCTGCCACCAGGGCAGGATTTACTTTGATTTCAGCGAGGAGGTGATCAAGAGGCTGCACGCCTCCACCCTCAGGTCAGAACTCCTCCATTCTCTCGTTCCTCCTCACGTTCTCACCGACTCGTTTCCTCTCTGTCTGCCGGTTTAAATACCTATGGTGGAGTCTGGTGGCTTCCATGACCGACTGTACTCCCTTTTCTCGCCTTTTTACCCTATACGTTCACTCTGTTGCAGATTTGGGGCATTTCCTGCCACAAAAGAGGTCCAGCTGACTTCAATTTAGGATCGAGGCGGCTGGAGGTAGAATGTTATTAATCACCCAGCCTGAAACAGATGCTTTAGCAGATGCTTTCATACAAAGCGACTTAGAGTACTGGGACAGTGTATTACCTAAGCAATTGAGGGTTAAGGACCTCACTCAAGGGCCCAACAGTGGCAACCTGGCAGTAGTGGGGCTTGAACCAGCGACCGTTCGATTAGCAGTCCAGTACCTTAACCACTAGGCTACGGCATTTAGCAGACGCTTTTATCCTGTGACAGTATATTATCTCAGCAATTGAGGGTTAAGGGCCTCGCTCAAGGGCCCAGCAGTGGCAACCTGGCAGTAGTGGGGCTTGAACCAGCAACCTTTCGATTACTAGTCCAGTACCTTAACCACTAGGCTACAACTGCCCTCATGTGTTCATGTTTTTTTGACACGTATGGTGTACTATACACCAGTGGTTCTCCACCAAGGGGGCCGCGTCCCACCAGGGGGCGTCGGTCAGCCCAGAGGGGGGTCCTGTTGCTTTTTATTGATGGACCCACCTCAAAAATGCAAAGGTCAACGGACGGGCACTACGAATGATCCAGATTCAGTTGTCGATCCGTTTATTTCGGGTGTGCTCCTCTCTTTCTTTCTGTGGGTTCATATGGAGATCCGTATTGCGCACGGAGAGTCACGCACTGATCCCAATTACCCCCCGTCTCTGTGCAAGCGATTGTGCATCGATCAGCCAGCAGAGGGCGTAATCCAGGCACTCCCACTTTCGGAAGAGCCAATCACTGTCCGTATAGGTGCCTGAGATTCGAACCTGGTGGTTTTATGATGGTGCACTTGGCTGGTCTGTGGTTCGATCCTTTACTTCTAACAAACTTGCCAGTAGGTGTATTGGCCACTCTAAACTGTCTGAGCTGGAAGGATTGAGTATGTGATGCACTGGGATGCACTGGTGCCTCGTGCCAATCGTATTTACCTCCTTATGCGCAAACCGGATGGGCATCAGATACATTTAGTAGACGCTCTCATTCAAAGTGACTGAATACAGTTTGAGCAATTGAGGGTTGAGGGCCTCGCTCAGGAGCCCAACTTGGTGGTTGTGGGGCTTGAACCATCAACTTTCTGATTATTAATCTAGTATCTTAACTGCTGACCCACCACTAAGCAGGTTAAGCAGCTCCTGATGGAAAGTTAATAAATGCACAAATAAATAATTACGTTTATTTTAATGAATATATATGGCTCAGAATTGAAGGGTGTTCCGATGCGTCCCACATCTAAAAGTCTTGTGACTGTTTCTGTACAGCAATGACCTTTATTTCGGCCTTATGTCAACAGGTAGCTAATGAATACACACAGCTCAGAGATTTCTCGATTCAGTGCTGCTCTCAGCTACTTTATCAGACTTTAAGAGCTGATTAGAACTGATCTACAGTATATCTACACTGTATGGTCAAAAGTATTCGGACACCTGACCGTGAGCTTGTCGGACACTCTTTTTTAAATACAAACTATTAAAACAGATCGACGTCTGTACGTGTGTGTGTGTGTTCTCACAGGACGTTGATGTTAGTCTGTGTGTGGGAATTTGTGCCCGTTCAGTCTAAGTTTGCAGCATTTGTGTGACTGGGCGCTGATGTTGGTGTTCCGGTTCATCCCAGAGCTGTTGAGTGGGGCTGAGGTCAGGGCTCTGTCTTTATAGAGCTCGCTTTGTAACAATATACATATGTTTATATAATGTATAGATGAATTGTGACCATGCTATAGTTCTTAAAGGTATTTTTTCCTTTCTTCTGTTTGTTCTTTTTCTTTCTTTCTTTCTTTCTTTCTTTCTTTCTTTCTTTCTTTCTTTCTTTCTTTCTTTCTTTCTTTCTTTCTTTCTTTTTCTTCCTTCTGTTTCTTCTTTTTCTTCCTTCCTTCTTTTTCTTCTCTTTCTTTCTTTCTTTCTTTCTTTCTTTCTTTCTTTCTTTCTTTCTTTCTTTCTTTCTTTCTTTTTCTTTCTTTCTTACTTTTTCTTCCTTCTGTTTCTTCTTTTTCTTCTTTTTCTTTCTTCTTTCTTTCTTTCTTTCTTTCTTTCTTTCTTTCTTTCTTTCTTTCTTTCTTTTTCTTCCTTCTGTTTCTTCTTTCCTTCTTTCCTTCTTTTTTTTCTTTTTCTTCCTTCTGTTTCTTCTTTTTCTTCTTTTTCTTCTTTTTCTTCTCTTTCTTTCTTTCGTTCTTTCTTTCTTTTTCTTCCTTCTGTTTCTTCTTTCCTTCTTTCCTTCTTTTTTTTCTTTTCCTTCCTTCTGTTTTTTCTTTTTCTTCCTTCCTCCCTTCTTTCTTTCTTTCTTTCTTTCTTTCTTTCTTTCTTTCTTTCTTTTTCTTTCTTTCTTACTTTTTCTTCCTTCTGTTTCTTCTTTTTCTTCTTTTTCTTCCTTCCTTTCTTCTTTTTCTTCTTTCTTTCTTTCTTTCTTTCTTTCTTTCTTTCTTTCTTTCTTTCTTTCTTTTTCTTCCTTCTGTTTCTTCTTTCCTTCTTTCCTTCTTTTTTTTCTTTTTCTTCCTTCTGTTTCTTCTTTTTCTTCTTTTTCTTCTTTTTCTTTTCTTTCTTTCTTTCGTTCTTTCTTTCTTTTTCTTCCTTCTGTTTCTTCTTTCCTTCTTTCCTTCTTTTTTTTCTTTTCCTTCCTTCTGTTTTTTCTTTTTCTTCCTTCCTCCCTTGTTTGTTCTTTCTTTCTTTCTTTCTTTCTTTCTTTCTTTCTTTCTTTCTTTCTTTCTTTCTTTTCTCTTTTTTCTTTCTTTTCTTTCTTTCTTTTGTTCTTTTTTCTTTCTTTCTTTTGTTCTTTTTTCTTTTTTCTTTCTTTCTTTTTTCTGCCTTTCTTTCTTTTTTCCTTTCTTTCTTTATTTCTTTCTTTTTTCTTTTTTCCTTCTTTCTCTTTTTCTTTTTTTCTTTCTTTCTTTCTAGTTTAGATTATGTATTTGATTTATACACCTGATAAGTGTGTCTCAAAAACAGTTGAAGCACTTAATTAGGAGAGCTGTCCATGTACTTTTGACTGTATAAATCAGTGATTATAATTGAATTTGGCTCTTTATCGGGGTTTGAGTCTGGCACTAGGGGTGCATTTATACGTGTCCCTCAAATGTCTGGGTTCATGGTACGCCATGCACTTTCTGTATTTGTGAGCCCAGCCTGGGATTCAAACCGCCAGAACTCCACACCAGCTCACTAAAGTTTATATACAGTAAATCAAGAAAAAGCTGATGCATGCACATATAGCTGTAAATCAGACCTGACCTTTATTTTTGTATTTGGCATGAACGTATGATGCACGTAACATTTTCAATGGACTGCAGACAGAACATGAAATATTTTGGGTTCATTTTGTCTGCAATATAATAAATTAAAGTAAAATTTTCCGTACCGTCCCAACTTTATCTGATTTTGGTTTGTATATATTTAGATATTTGTTCTTTTGTTCATCATCTGTGCATGTAGTACTTATGCATCAGTTGGTTGTCATTTGCCTTCTGGGAAAATGTATTTATTAATAACTCTCTACAGGCGTGAGTTTGTCCTCACGCCACCCTGAGAAAGCCAAGTGTTCCTCTAACATTTGCATTTCTGAACTTAAACCCGAGCACAGACGACCGGCTTTGTGTGACCCACGCCGGTGCCGTTTGAGAAGCTGTGCAGGCTGAAGTGTGTCATGGAAAAACAGCAGGATGTTTAATAGCTGGTGAACAGATTTAACGTCATCGACGCTCGAGTGATTCTGTCGATTCTGTCTGCCAAAAAACGTCCACACGTTCCCTAAAGTCGTGTGTTAAACCTGCAGCGTTATGAGCTCGTTATGAGCAGTTCTCCAGAAATCCCTGTTCTTTAGTCTGGACGTGAAATAAATACTCAGTCGTTCGGTTTAATGTTGTGTTCATGGTCTCATTGATGTTTTAAACCCTTAAAACAAACCCTTAATTTTCTTCCTAATTAAGTCATATCCAATTCCCTGAGCACATTACCGACTACCGCAGGTTCATACGGAGATCCGTGTCATGTACAGAGTCACACACTGATATCCATGATCCCTCGTCTCTGTGCAGTACTATCAATCAGCCAGTAGAGGTCGTAACTGCAGCAGTTATGAGAAATCCCAATGGTGTCCCTCATCTCCAAGCAGAGTTGAGGTTCAAACTCAGTTGAGGTTGAGGTCTGACTGTGTAAAACCCACCTTTTTATCATTCCTGCCTAGAAGTATGCCACCTTGTGGAAAAATAATGCATTTACCTGAATTGGAAAATATATTTTGATCAAAATTTAAAGGAAAGTTTGTTTACAAATTTGCAATATGCAGTCACATTGGGTGAATTATTGGGAGGCTTGAGCCACACTCCTTAGAGGTTGCCAAGTTTTTCCTGTCTAAAAGCGCATTCACATGAGCCGACTGTGCCGTTGTTTTCTATGGAGTGTGGTGGTGCCACTTAGCTTGCCACTGCTCTTCCCTGACCTGGACTTTGACCCAGTTTGCTGACCTTTTCAAAGCTCCTCCAATGAGACGAACTGTTTGATACGAGGCGGTAAAGGCCGTACGAACAAAACTTAGCGTGACTTACTGTAGTAAAACAGCGAGTGAGGAATGTGATTAGTGGAGGAACTTATGAGCAGTAATAATGAAGAGAAGTTTAGTGCTCCTGTCTCCTTCTTTTACTACATTAAACCACGTTAAGCTTTATTCTGAACCAGAAGCGTTCTAGACTCTGGGAGAAGCTGATTCTGATTCTCACCATTTCTCAGAAGCTGGAGCGCTGAACAAAGCGGCGATTTATGCTGAGGCTCACGGTTTTGCCGCTTCTCGTGTGAATGCGCCCAAAGAGTTTGAGGTTCTAACTCCAGAGTAGAAACAGTGATTGTAACGTGGTGGGAGTCCAAACTGTCCAAGAGCTGCTCTATGTACGGAATCGTTTCCCTCCACGTGCTCTAGTTTGACCGGCAGCAGCTCCTTGTTGGCACGCCCATCTCCGGCATGGTATGCCAGGATTCTGAGCTTCTGTGGTGTTGTCACGGTTGGAGCCGCCTCGGATGAGCGAGTGACCCCAGAGGTGGTGCGACGACCCCCTTTATTCCTTTATTTAGTTCTGGGGACTGAATGAATAAATATACTATTATTTTATTTTATATTATAGACACGTCATAATAGCTAACACTGATACTCCTGATGGGAACCCGACGTTTCCGGGAACGCAGGCGTCGTGGTCACTTCCTCACTTCCTGATTGCTTGTTCAGGCGTTCTGAGGGGTGTAGAGTAACCCAAAAAAAAAAAAACAGGACGTCCCACGAGAGGGATTCGTCCCCCTGGGTCTGTGGGTGTTTTGTTCCTTCTTATGTTTACACACAAGGTCACAAAGATCTCGTACTCTAAACATCTAACCGAGCGGCTCATTCAGAAACCATTTCAAAAGGTTTGTGGGATGTTATCGACGAGAACATAAAACCATGTGATCAGGTTTCTTCTACAGAAGCGTGTGTTTACCTCGGATGTTGTGTATTAGTTACACCGGGTGAATGATTTTTGGTAATGCTTGAGTCACTGAGTTTCTCCTGTTTCCTCTCGACACCTTCCGGCACTAAAATGAGAATGGCGTTGGTTTTTTTTCAGGATGTATCACTGTGAGATCCTTGATAAGAACAGCAGGTTTTATTGTTTTCATACTTGATCCAGTGTTCATACTTTTCGGAAAGTCTGCTTTAACATACATCATACACTGACCAGGCATAACATTATGAGCACTGAGAGGTGAATTGAATAACACTGATCATCTCTTCATCACGGCACCTGTTAGTGGGGGGGATATATCAGGCAGCAAGTGAACATTTTATCCTCAGAGTTGATGTTAGAAGTAGGAAAAATGGGCGAGCGTGAGGATCTGAGCGAGTTTGACGAGGGCCAAATTGTGATGGCTAGACGACCGGGTCAGAGCATCTCCAAAACTGCAGCTCTTGTGGGGTGTGTCCTGGTCAAAAGTGTTCCAAGGAAGGAACAGTGGTAAACCGGCGACAGGGTCATGGGCGGCCAAGGCTCACTGATGCACGTGGGGAGCGAAGGCTGACCCGTGTGGTCCGATCCAACAGATGAGCTACTGTAGCTCAAACTGCTGAAGAACCACTCAACAGCTCAGGGATGAACATCAGCGCTCATCCATATTAATGCTCTTTTGACTCCTTAAATGGGCACAAATTCCCATACACAGAGATATCACATAGAGATCCGTTATCACATATGATCATAAAGACTGGTGACTAAGTGTTCTCCAGGTGTCTCTGAAGAGAGTCTGAGCGAGCGCTGATGCATTTCCAGCGCTGCTGTTTTTGTTTGAAGAAGGCAGAGGTCGTCTCTTCTGGACTTCCCGAGGGCAGGAAGGGATGCGACATGTTTCCTTTCCGATCAATGGGAATCTTTTAGATTTTCCACAACTGTTTTATCTCGAGATATGGGGTGGGAGGGGGGCAAATACTTCTTTAAACTTTACGTTATACACCGATCAGCCATAACATTAAAACCACCTCCTTGTTTCTACACTCACTGTCCATTTTATCAGCTCCACTTACCATATAGAAGCACTTTGTAGGTCTACAATTACTGACTGTAGTCCATCTGTTTCTCTGCATGCTTTGTTACCCCCTTTCATGCTGTTCTTCAATGGTCAGGACCACCACAGTACCCCCACAGAGCAGGTATTATTTAGGTGGTGGATCATTCTCAGCACTGCAGTGACACTGACATGGTGGTGGTGTGTTAGTGTGTGTTGTGCTGGTATGAGTGGATCAGACACAGCAGCGCTGCTGGAGGTTTTAAACACCTCACTGTCACTGCTGTACTGAGAATCGTCCACCAACCAAAAATATCCAGCCAACAGCACCCACTGTGACCACTGATGAAGGTCTAGAAGATGAGCGACTCAAACAGCAGCAATTGATGAGCGATCGTCTCTGACTTTACATCTACAAGGTGGACCGACTAGGTAGGAGTGTCTAATAGAGTGGACGGTGAGTGGACACGGTATTTAAAAACTCCAGCAGCGCTGCTGTGTCTGATCCACTCATACCAGCACAACACACACTAACACACCACCACCACCATGTCAGTGTCACTGCAGTGCTGAGAATCATCCACCACCTAAATAATACCTGCTCTGTGGTGGTCCTGACCATTGAAGAACAGCATGAAAGGGGATAACAAAGCATGTAGAGAAACAGATGGACTACAGTCAGTAATTGTAGAACTACAAAGTGCTTCTATATGGTAAGTGGAGCTGATAAAATGGACAGTGAGTGTAGAAACAAGGAGGTGGTTTTAATGTTATGGCTGATCGGTGTATCTGAGATGTGTTCATGCTCGGTTCTCATTATTAATGTCTAGTCAAATATCAGCTCTGCTACCGGCAGTTTGGGCACCTATACAGTCAGTGATCGGCTCATGACTGCTGTGATTTTAATTGCCCCTAGGTATGAGCATGTGTGTGAACGTGTGAGTGTGTGTGCCCTGTAATCAACTGGCAACCTGTCCAAGGTGTTTCCTGCCTTTCGCTTAGTCAACTGCACCCACCACGACCCTGACCAGGATAAAGCAACAAAAGATAATAGAAAACAGTTTGCTTTGATCCTGTTGTTTCCAGTGTTTGTAATAAATCCTAAATAAAAAACAATAATCTTAACACCAGGGGTTTTCAACCTTTTTGGACATGCGCCCCCTTCCGAGTGCCGACCTCGAAGGGTACCCTGATTTAACAATACAATACAATACAATACGAACATGTTATTAATAATATATTAAATATAATTCTTATTAATTTTGTCTGTTTTTGTTTGTCCTCTGTCGCAGTTTTGACGTGGAGAATGGACCGTCTGCGGGATGCAGCCCTCTGGACCCCCAGGTCTCGCCCGGCTCAGGCCTCATCCTGCACCCCAACTTCTCCCAGTCCGGACACAACCAGAGGCGCGAGTCCTTCCTGTACCGCTCGGACAGCGACTACGACCTGTCACCCAAATCCATGTCGCGTAACTCTTCAGTCGCCTCGGAGCTGTGAGTTCACACCGCGTGATCATAAATACACCATGTTTTTACATTATTTACTGTTCTGTTCCCTTCCTCTGCACCCAAATACACCCAAATACACCAAAACCAGGGGATGGTGGCACCAAGCTTACCTGGCAGGGGCGAGACCATGATCAAGAAGGCGGTTCACCCAGGGCGTGGCCCCCCATTATAATTTCTGAAAGTAGGGGACTGTGTTTGCACTCTTCCCTAATAATTTAAGTAGTAATAATGGACAGTGGTAGCCTAGTTGGAGCTTTGGGCTATCAATCAGAAGATTCCCACTGTTGGGCCCTTGAGCAAGGCCCTTATCCCTGTCTGCTCCAGGGGTGCCAGACCCTGCACTCTGACCCCAGCTTCTAAACAAACTGGTATACACAGAAAAAAAGCTAGACTGCTGTCGTAGCTAAAACCAGTTTTAAATAAATCAATTTAGGGTATAGCTACACTTATACACTATATGGTCAAAAGTATGCAGCCACGAACGCCCCCTTGTGGAGACTTTACATTACATCTTGTAAACCACAGTGGGACCAGATGGTACAGAGAGAGAGTAAGATGCATCATTTGTGTTTCTTGGGTCATTTAAAAAATAAAGACGTGGGATAATGGAGATCTACGTGTGACTCTCCGTGCGCCATACGGATCTCTAAGTGAACCCGCTTTGTTCAGGTGACAAGAAGCGGTCTGTACTTCACACGTGTCTTAAGGGGATCGTCTTAGTCACGACTCTCTTCGGTCAGGAGTGGAGGTCTGCAGCAGTAGAGGCAGAATACGATCCGGAAATTGGATACGACAAAATTGAGAGGAAAAGTCAGATGGCGCAGTGGGATATACCACCCCAAGTTGGCAGTGCAGACAAAATCAGCCACCAGTCTGCTGGGTGGGAAAAGACGTGACTAAAAAGTGGGCGGGGTTTTTGATGCTGTAAGGATTTTGGTTAGTGGAGGAACGTGGAGATCGGCGCCAATCCACCAAAGTATGGCCGAATAAGAAGGGCGTGTCAGGAGAATATACCCTCCCCAGCAGCGAACGACTAAATGCATTAAAAATATACACGAAAAGTGACGTCCACATACTTTTGACCACATAATGTATCTACACACAACTTACTTCTGTCTCCAGCACTTCCATTTGTTTTGTTTTTCTGCTCCTCACTTGGTTCCTCTTGATCTCCGTGTTCACGCTTCTGCTAAACGTTCTAAACTTCGACCCTGTTCAGTTGATTATACGGCTGCTGTTTCTGCCTCTAAACCTCTGTCTTCTCTCTCCTATGTGCATAACGAAGATGGCTTGGCTTGCATCCTCTGTCTCAGTCTGCTTCTCACCTCACTTCATCCAGGTAGATGGAGATGCAGTAACCCTGCTGCTTCCTTTCCTGTTTTTAACATGTTTCACTCCTTTCATCCTTTCATCCGCTTCTTTCTGTCAATCTTGAAATAAATTACTAGTTTGGTCACTTTAAAATGTAAAAAATGAGCCCATGGAATGTTCTACAGTTAGGGCGCATTCACATGTGAAGCGGCAAAACCGATAAGCGTCAGATCCAGGGTTACAGCTCCACATGTATCTGTGTTTATCTGGATTCTCCTCCCTGTTTCACTTTTAAACTTGTGTTACAGCTCCAGCTTCTGAGAAATGGTGAGAATCAGAATCAGCTTCTCCCAGAGTCTAAAACGCTTCTGGTTCAAAATAAAGCTTAACGTGGTTTAATGTAGTAAAAGAAGGAGACAGGAGCTTTAAACTTCTCTTCATTATTACTGCTCATAAGTTCCTCCACTAATCACATTCCTCACTCGCTGTTTTACTACAATAAAACGGCCTGAGTCGCTTTTACCGCCTCGTATCAAACAGTTCGTCTCATTGAAGGAGCTCTGAAAAGGTCAGCGAACAGCAAACTGGATCAAAGTTTAATCAGGTGAACTTTGCCAAACTAAAATAGCGAGCACAACATGGCAGAAGTAAGCGGTGTGAATGATTCTCATGTGAATGCGCCAGTACTGTGAAGACGACTAAAGAACCAGTCCACTCTCATTACCTTCCTAAAGCTCTTAACAATAAAATAAAAAAAATACTTTTATTTATTTGCAGAGTATATGAGTACCAGATTTAACAATGCTGACTGTGAATAGCCACACATGTACTGAACTGATACACCAAGGGTCGACTTGCCCCGCTCCCTAATACCTACCTGATCAGCTGCCTCAGTTGAGAGGATTCTAATAAGACCTGGAGCTCATAAGGCAGATTATTTAGACTCTACTTTACGTCAGCGCAGTTTTAGTCTACAGGACATTCCAACCAACGACACCTCCCTCCGTTTACCGAAAAACTGTCTTAAACTGTCCCTGATGAGTCCCAATTTACAAATAAATTCCACTCATGCACCCTAATACAGATTAAGACTTAATACAGATTTGTTTACCTCATTACTAGCTCTAAATTGCGGATGTGTTGCAGGCCTGAAATGCAGGAATGGATGTTTATTAATAAATGAAATGAAGTCGAGCAGATAAAAGATGAAATATCTCAGCTCCATCCTGTCTGACATCAAATAAAAATCAAAGTCAATGTAAGAAACTCTGTGTTTTTATTTAATTTTCATTTTTCTTACTGTCCCAACTTTTTCTGATTTGGGGTTGTAATTAGACTCCAAACTAAATAGCAGCAGCACTTTGTGTAAAATTAATTTTAAAACCTGCACATTTTGTTCACAATCGTGTTGGTGAAAGTTGATTAAATAGTGAATTAATGTTGATGTTTTTACTCTGCCTGCTTCTCATTTTCATCGCCTGATTGTAACATCTACTCACACTACTGAATAGTATCAGTTCATCAAAAATATTCAATTTACTGCTTTTTTAAAAGATATAATTAATATAGAGCAGAATTAAGTTCAGCCTGTTGGTCCGGCCCTCCACAACAGTCCTAGTTTCTCATGTGGCCCGTCGGAAAATGTAATTACCCACCCCTGGTGTAGAATACGGCTGATTCCGTCACACTCCAAACGACCTCGCTCTCCTATGTATGAGACATCTGAGGAAATGAAAGGAAGCTTGAGTAGCGGTTGGAAGGGCGGTGCAGAATTCGAGGTAAATCGGTCCCAGCGGGTCCCGACGTGCCTCTTACGCGGCCTAATTTCCTCACATGGCTTTTGCTGGCACCGGCCGCCCTGACGTAACCTCCCACTGACGTCGTGTTAGCAGAACGATCCCGGCGGATGGTTTAATGTAGCCCTTTATTACATGCTTATTATACAGAGTCGTTCTGACGTCCCGTCATCCTGGGAAATGTAACGTCATGTGACTTTCACTCTGTTTTATATGGAAGCCAAAGTCGGAAATGAAAATATCTCTGTCCTGTTCTGCTTTCAGGCACGGTGATGACCTTATCGTCACGCCTTTCGCTCAGGTAAACATGACCTCACTCTTTTACCTTACTTTTAATTAAAACACTTCATGTTTTATTGTGTAATCATGTTAAACGCGTGTGTTTAGGTTCTCGCCAGCCTTCGAAGTGTCAGGAACAATTTCACCGTCCTGACCAATGTGCAGTGCGCACCCAACAAGTAAGTCCACTCACCACACGCCTTTATTCCAACAGGTTTCCGGATTTAATCCCTTTTTATAGCAGCAGAACTCGAGCAAAACACATCAGTGATAGCTCAGTGGTTAAGGTACTGGACTAGTAAACAGAAGGTTGCCGGTTCAAGCCCTGCCACCACCAAGTTGCCACTGTTGGGTCCCTGAGCAAGGCCCTTAACCCTCAGTTGCTCATTGTGTAAGTCGCTTTGGATAAAAGCGTCTGCTAAATGCTAAAAATTTAAATGTAAAAATGTGTGTCCCGGTCTGCAGTGGTCAGTATCTATCAAAAGTGGTCTGAGGAAGGAACAGTGGTAAACCGGCGACAGGGTCATGGGCGGCCAAGGCTCATCGATGCACGTGGGGAGTGAAGGCTGACCCGCGTGGTCCGATCCAACAGACGAGCTACTGTAGCTCCAACTGCTGAAGAAGTTCATGCTGGTGCTGATAGAAAGGTGTCAGAATACACAGAGCAAAAGGGGGACCGACACAATATTAGGAAGGTGGTCATAATGTTATGCCTGATCGGTGTTACCACATGTTTTTTTCCACAAGACAAACATTCATTCATTCACTGTCTGTTTTACTATGGCTTTATCCTGGTCAGGGTCACGGTGGGTAGGATTCATTAGGTGAAAGGTAGGAAACACTCCATCAGGACACCAGTCCATCATAGGGCACACACACACACACACACACACACACACACACTTGGTCTGACTGCTTCAGCAGCCGGAGGAAACTCACACAAACACAGGGAGAACATGCAAACTCCACACAGAATCCTCTTTAGATTATTTAATCTAAAAGTTTCACTATATATTTGTGCAAATTTAATCTGGGTGTCTTCAATCACCGGAGTGTGTTGTCAGAAAGTAATACAGTTTACTGTATTTATTTTGGTTTAATTATTACCTGAAAAATAATAATACAACGTGAAACCCAGTGAGTAGATCTGAAGAGAAGTCGAGGAAACCGGAGCATCTGGAGGAAACCCACCCAAACACAGGGAGAACATGCAAACTCCACACAGAATTGAACCCGGGTCAGCTTGCTGTAAGGCGACAGAGCTACCCAGGTTTATATGTAAAATATGATCAATCACACACGCTCACATTTACATTCTCTACTTAAACTTATAAATTGCCTCTTTAGATTATTTAGTCTGAGAGTTTCACCAAATATTTGTGCAAAATCCTTTAATCTACGTGTCTTTAATCACCGGAGCAGCTTGTTTGTCTACATGTCAAGTCAAATTTATTTGTATAGCGCAGACAAAAACCCCTGTTGAGCAAACCAAGGGTGACTGTGGCAAGAAACTCTCTTAAAATTACAGGAAGGAACTTTGAGAGGAACCAGACTCAGCAGGGACCTCCATCCTCCTCTGGTAGTTATAAATCCATAATGCGCCTTCATAAAGATTCTTCTTGTCGTACACTCCCAAGCTCCTTTAGTCTAAGTAGCATTTATAGACGATTGTTTTTTCTTGTCCGGGGTGTTTCCTGCCTGTCACCAAAGATTCAGACCCTCCGCGACCCTGATCAGGATAAAACAGACCGTAAATGAATGAGTGAATTGATGTTTTTAATATGAACCGATTGTTTTTCTAACGACCTGCTATACATCTGTTCAACCACAAGAGGGCAGCACAAGCAAAGCATTCCAGTCCCTCATAAAGCGCCCCGACCGCGTCTGATATCCGACTCTCGACCCTTGATGAGTTTAAAAGCATTTACAGTCTGATCAGGACTTTCCATGAGTCCTAAAGATCTGCACAGAGACACATTTTTCCACCCGGGATCTGAAGCGGAGCGAATAAACGCCGCGTTTCACTTTTATTAAGAGCGGCGCTGATTTTCCTTCGGGTTAGCACGAGCTACGTCAGAGCGGTTACTGGGTTTTGATCAAATCCAGAACCAGATGGAGAGCAAATCAGATTTAGCTGGTGGCCTTTTATTCTGGAAATGTTGGCATTATAAAGTAGAACGGCCAACTAATAACGTTAACACTCATGCCATGTAGCGCTGTAGATCTGATTCACACTAGCATATTGTGCACCAGGCTGATGTGTGTATTTCATATTAAAAACTATTGAAATTAGTTAGCAAAGTATTAAACAAGTCACTCACTCACTTTCTTAACCGCTTATCCAATCAGGGTCACGGAAGGGGTGCTGGAGCCTATCCCAGCTTTTCAATGGGCGCACGGCACACAGTAACACCCTGGATGGGACACCAGTCCTTTGCAGGGCAGACACACACACACTTACATACACACACATTCACCTATAGGACAATTCAGTGTCTCCAATTAACCTGACTGCACGTTTTTGGACTGTGGGAGGAAACCGGAGCTCCCGGAGGAAACCCACACAGACACGGGGAGAACATGCAAATAAACAAGTAACCTGGCAGCTTCTACTGGAGGCTTGTAACAACAACCTGACAACCACCTGTTTAAAACTTAAAGGTTGGTTCAAGCAGATACTGATTTATTTGTCGTATAGATACACAATCACTGACTAATTCGGGGGTGCTTCAAAAAGTTTCCTTTTTTTTCCACTTTTTAAAATCTATTTATTAAGAATTTCAAAAACAAACTCCTTCACTTTTCTACATCGTCGTACCAACTTTTTAATGCCGTCAGCAAAAAAAGTGTTTGGTTGAGCTTGTAGCCACTGATGCGCCGCTGCTTTCACATCATCATCACATGAAAATCTTCTTCCCCTTAAAGCTTCTTTCAGTGTCCAAAAATGTGGAGATCAGATGGAGCTAAATCCAGACTATAAGCGTCTCTCAGTCTCTCTGACACATGCGATTACTACAGAACAGAACCAAACAGAACAAAACAAAACCAAACAGAACAGAACAGAACCAAATAGAACAAAACAGAAAAGAACAGAACAAAACCAAACAGAACAGAACCAAACAGAACAGGTGGAAATCAGATGGAGTTAAATCTGAACTATAAGCGTCTCTCAGACACGAGCGATTGCTACATAACAGAACCAAACAGAACAGAACCAAACAGAACAGAACAGAACCAAACAGAACAGAACAGAACCAAACAGGTGTAAATCAGATGGAGTTAAATCTGAACTATAAGCGTCTCTCAGACATGACCGATTCCTCCTCCTCCTCCCTCACCGCTTATAACCACAACATAAATGTGCACAAACATTTTGAAGATCCCTCGTACTATAACGTTTATATGTTTAAATGTGTATAAATGTATTTAATGTACTAAAGCTTAATACTAATATGGACGTTTTACTTCTCTTTAATCAGGAGGTCGCCGGCCACCACGCAGCCGCCCCTCACCAGAGTCTGTCTGACAGGTAAGACTGACCTTCATGTCATGTTTATATCATCCACAGCGCAGGTTTTATTGTGTTTGTTTGTATGAGGGTGAAATAATAATAATAATTAATCATACAGCTTTTTAAGTGTTGAATTATCTTTACTTAGACCCAGTATGTAGTCGTGGATGTACTTCTGCACCCAACCCCCCTTCATCTGAGTGTTAAATACAAACAAAAATCTATTCACATACTCATCATACTGACGGCAGGCGTGTTCACATATGCAGAATGTTATTACAGGAAAGAATCACCCTTAATCTCCGGGGTTTAATCGTAAGTGAGGTTATATCATGTAATCCTGGTCAGTCGGGATTGGTAAACTGGTCCGCCAATGCATTTTTCCAGCAGCAATGGGTTGGCATCCTGTCTAAGGTGTGTTCTTGCTGGCACTCGTTGTTTTCAGGTAACACGGGACCAGTCACAACCCTGATCGGGAAATAAATACATGAAAATGAAACCACATCAGCTTGTATAGCTGAGAATATTGAGTGATGGATCATGCATGATACAAACGTGTAGGATTCTTTGGAGGTGGCTCTGGGCCCACTGCAACCTTGTCCATGGATGAGTGGCTTCATAAGATTAATTAAAGCTTCTTTTTGATTGCACGCTACCCGGAGATACAATACAGTACGCACCCAAATCCACCTAATGCACTGTCGGTCAGTTCCAGTTTTGCTGAAGATGATGCTGCGGCGGCGTTCTCCATCAGACTTGTTGTCACGGTAACGGTAAACGATTGTTGTTGTGTTTACTGCTGCGGTCAGAATTCTAGACTAGTAATTAAAAGGCTGCTGGTTCAAACCACCAATGCCAGGTTACCAGATCCTTGTTTCTACACTCACTGTCCATTTTATCAGCTCCACTTCTACAATTACTGACTGTAGTCCATCTGTTTCTCTGCATGCTTTGTTACCTCCTTTCACCCTGTTCTTCAATGGTCAGGACCACCACAGGACCCCCCACAGAGCAGGTATTATTTAGGTGGTGGATCATTCTCAGCACTGCAGTGACACTGACATGGTGGTGGTGTGTTAGTGTGTGTTGTGCTGGTATGAGTGGATCAGACACAGCAGCGCTGCTGGAGTTTTTAGATACCGTGTCCACTCACTGTCCACTCTATTAGACACTTCTACCTAGTCGGTCCACCTTGTAGATGTAAAGTCAGAGACGATCGCTCATCTATTGCTGCTGTTTGAGTCGCTCATCTTGTAGACCTTCATCGGTGGTCACAGGACGCTGTTGGATGGATGTTTCTGGTTGGTGGACTATTCTCAGTCCATCAGTGACAGTGAGGTGTTTAAAAACTCTGCTGAGAATGATCCACCACCTAAATAATACCTGCTCTGTGGGGGTCCTGTGGGGGTCCTGACCATTGAAGAACAGGGTAAAAGGAGGTAACAAAGCATGTAGAGAATCAGATGGACTACAGTCAGTAATTGTAGAACTACAAAGTGCTTCTATATGAGACAAACTTCAGACCACAGTAATTACAATCTGGATGGAGTTTGGACTGCAGTGTTTGTTAATAAACGTGTGAATAAACAGCGTGGAAGAATTTCTGAAGAATAAAAAGCTCCAGATTGAAACGCATCGTTTTTATGGTTTAATATCCCAGAGGAATGAAAAAGCGCTTCGCTACGCCACGTGACTGCTCACACTCCTCCCGTTCCCGCTCATTTAGCATCACTCAGCTCCAGTCTGGACTGTACTGATTGACCTGGTGAAACACACACACACACACACACACACATTGTTGAGTCTAGTTAAGGTGTAATGGACGCCCATAGGAAATGGCAGGCACTTACTGGCCTCGTCCTCGTTCCCGTCCACACACACACACATTACGCTATACGACCCATCTCAGCGCTGTTGAGTCTAGTTAATGTTTACGGACCTCGTCATAGCTTAAACGATGGCGTACGTGTGTATACGCACAGCGTACCGAAAGCACGGCTACATCAGTGCGCTCACCATACACACACACACACACACACACACACACCTGCCGGGTCGGACACACCATCCCACCCACATCACATCAGGGTCTGTTTTGTCTGACTCGACACGGAGGTCAGAGCTCTGTCAGAACGGCTGGGAAAATTCCACCAAAATTCCCCTCCGGCCTTGAGAGAGACCGGGAGCGCGGCATCATGGGAAAACAAAAGAGAAAATGCTCGGCGCAGATGCGAGTCCCAGCTCGTGTTGCGAGGAAGGAGGTGGTTGAGAAATCGTTTGGCTTCGTCTGTCAAGGTTTTACGTTACACAGCAGTTTAAAAGTGTGAGCGGGGAAGTATTGGGGGGCTTTATGATCGGGTTTTCATTTTCATTTACATTTTCAGCATTTAGCAGACGCTTTTATCCAAAGCGACTTACACGATGAGCAATTGAGGGTTAAGGGCCTTGCTCAGGGACCCAACAGTGGCAACTTGGTGGTAGCGGGGCTTGAACCGGGAACCTTCTGTTTACTAGTCCAGTACCTTAACCACTGAGCTATCACTGCCCTTACTGGGTTTTCCTTTCCGAAACTGAAAATGATCGCTGGTCCAAGTACAGATCCTCACATCTAACACAAGTTCTTCATATTCACACCAATCTGAACATTTACTGTACATAAATCCACCATTAATTCCACTGAGTTTATTGTTTTCACGTATAAAACACACCTGTAATGAGCCGACCTGCCGTGGAGATTGGTGGCGTGACTCGGTTACAGAATCATGTCCTCCTGCCTTGCCAAATATAGCCAGCAGAAGGGGCATGGAGGCGCTCATGATTGATGTGTCAGTTCTTTTTAACTGTATGCCTGTATGCATGAAGTTGTAGCTCAGTGGTTAGGATCCTGGACTAGTAAACTAGTAAAATGCTGCTGGTTCAGACCACCAATGTCCGGTTACCATAGTTGGACCCTTGAGCAAAGTTGTTAGAAGTGCATTCAGGTCTCACTTTAGTCATGATTGTACTCGACCAATCAATGATCTGCACAGTTCCTCACTACACCCATACAGCCCACTTCAGTAAGGGTCACTTGGCAATAGAAAAATAGAATCATGTCCCCCTGCCTTGCCAATATTGCCAACAGAGGGGGCATGGAGGCGCCCATGATTGACATATCAGTTCTTTTTAACTGTATGCCTGTATGCTTGAAGTTGTAGCTCAGCGGTCAGGATTCTGGACTAGTAAACTAGTAAAAGGCTGCTGGTTCAGACCACCAATGTCAGGTTATCATTGTTGGACCCTTGAGCAAAGATCTTAACTCCCAGTTGTTAGAAGTGCATTCAGGTCAAAATTGTGAGTCGCTTTGCGTAACTGTGTCTGCTAAAAACCATAAACAAAATGTAATTAAAAGCATTGCAAACAACTTAGCGCTTGGATCGTCTCACTTTAGTCATGATTGTACTCGACCAATCAATGATCTGCACAGTTCCTTACTACACCCATACAGCCCACTTCAGTAAGGGTCACTTGGCAATAGAAAAATAGAATCATGTCCTCCTGCCTTGACAAATATAGCCAGCAGAGGGGGCATGGAGGCGCTGATGATTGACACGGCAGTTGTTTTTAAGTGTATGCCTCTGGCGCCTTGTTGACCAATAATTTGCTCCAGGTGGACGTGTTTCTACACATCAGGGTTTCCTCCTTACAGATTTGCCGGCTCCTGTGTTGGGAAATCGTGATGCCTGTGTTGGGAAATATAGTGCCAGCATGAGTTTGTGTCTTTCTGGGAACTCAGTCTGTGTCTGTCCTGGGCGAACAAGCTGGCCCAGAGGTGGCGTGATGGCCTTGTTTCCAGAGCAGGCCCCTTTTAGGCTGTGCATTGCCATCCCTGCATATTTTACTGGTAAACTGTACTGTTTATACACCCACCTGCCTAATATGCTACCAAAACAGCTCTGATCCACTGGGACACAGACCACGCAAGTCATCTGAGGGAGTCCTGTGGTATCTGGTTCAAGGACATTACCAACACTTGCCTGGCCGTCCACCAGATTCCGTAGCCTTCATGTTCTTTAGCATCAATGAGTCTTGGCTGCCCAACAACCTGTCAGCGGTTCTTGGTCCCTTCTTGGATTTGAACCTCATCTAGTCACCAATATCTACGTGTAATACAAGTAACTACCATCAGTACAACATTTCATTTCATTTCTATTCTATTTTTTTTTTTTTTTTTTTTTCTGCCTTTTCTCCATATTTAACATAGTCAAACAGGTCTGCCATATATTGTACACAGTCCAGCAGGTTTGACAGGGCCAATTCTGCCATGCAAGCAATAAGTCTCAGCTCCTTAACACTGACCACATGATCAGTAACTTGTTTTACTACAATAAGTCACGTTAAGTTTTGTGCACCGCAAAAGCGGTTTTGTCACTTCTCATGTGAATGCGCCGGTGCTGAAGGCAATACGCTATTCCAAGATTAAACGTCTCCACCATTAAGAAGCGTCAGGAAACAATAAAGAAGTAAAACTAAAGTGCAGCTTTTATTGTATTTTTATTGATGTGTAACTGTTAGTAATTGTATTTCAGTGTGTTTATATTATATTTGTGTTATTTTCAGTGTTTAAGTGTCAAAAACCTCATTATTTTACATGAGACTAAAATATCTGCAGCTCCACGGGACCATGGACGCATTAACAGGTTTCACAAACATCCTTATGGGAAAAAAGAACCCGAAACTCAACATCTTTAAAACTCGACGCCGCTCCCAGAACCGACTGATTATTTATCAGTTCATTTATGTTTATTCATTTATTTCATTTGTCATTAAGCAAACATTCGACATCCAGTCACGATGCCAGATAGTTCCTTCTTCTACGTTTACTACCAACTAAGATCAGCCGTTTCTTTTATAATTACTAGTGTAAAGGAAAAAGGAAATAAATAAATAAAGTGTAGAGAAGCGATGCTGACAGAATTAGTGAGGTGTGCACTGTCAGTACGGGTACGAGCAGTTCCTGTCAGGTGTGTGGCGGCTCACCATTGACGTCACTTTGCCGCACGCGGCTTTTGTTGACTTCCTGTCAGCCCAGGTGGACAGATTTTCACTTCCTTAAGCTGGTCAGGCCTGATCAATCTAACCGTGTGTGTGTGTGTGTGTGTGTGTGTGTGTGTGTGTGTGTGTGAAGCATTGAGTAATGTGAGAGTGTCCCACAGAGGCCGAATCATAAACGAGTTCTTCCCGCATTTTTATTTACTGATTCATTTATTTATGAACCATCGGCATGCAAACTGAAACCAGTACTGCCGCATCCGCTGTGGAAGAGCACCGGGGGGTTTCAGGGGTTTCAGAACTGAAGTAAAACAGAAACATGGTGTGTAACGCAACACGATCAGTAATCGAGCTCCAGAACACACACACACATCATCTCAGAACTGAAGAATCTGGAGATTTAGGGATTGTGTCAGAACCTGGAATGAAGCTTTCATTCATTCATCCGCATCATCCTGGTCAGGGTCCTGGGGGGGGACCACACGTAATCACCCAAAATTATTATTAATCACCCAAAATTATAAATAATCAACCAAAATTATGAATTAATCACCCAAAATAATAAATTATTCACCTAAATTGATAAATTAATCACCCAAAATAATAAATTATTCACCTAAATTGATAAATTAATCACCCAAAATGATGAATGAATCACCGGAAAGGATACAATAATCACCCAAAATGATAAATAAATCAACTAAAATTGAAATTAATCACTCAAAATTATAAATAATCACCCAAAATGATTATTAATCACCCAAATTGATAAATTAATCAACCAAAATGATTATTAATCACCCTAAATTATAAATAATCACCCAAAACTGTAAATTAATCACTCAGAATACTAAATTAATGACCCAAAGTGATACATTAATCACTCAAAATTGTAAATTAATCACCCAGAATATGTAATTAATTACCCAAAATGATAAATTAATCACCCAAATCGATTATTAATCTTCCAAAATAATAAATGACTTACCAAAATTGAGAAATGTATTACCTGAATTAATAAATTAATCACCCACAATACTAAATAAATCACCCAAAATGATAAATTAATCACCACAAATGTTAAGATGATTGATTAATTGCCTAAAATGATCAAATAATCACCAAAAATGATGAATTAATTACCAAAAATGATAAAATAATCACCTAAACTGATAAATTTATCACCCAAAATGACAAACTCACAAACAGCTTCTACCCCAGAGCTGTACGTGAACTGAACATTATTAAACATCAATACTGTCACTTACAGTGACTCTAGAACACTGCATTGTCTATTTTATTTTATTTTATTTTATTTTTTACATGCGGAACCGGCACTGAGAGAGAGAGAGCGCACTGACTAGTGGACCTCCCAGTGACTAGGCTGTTTCGACCACCACCCTACTAATCATGTCCATGCAGACACCCAACTGGCTGATAGCACTACTGAGATTTGAACCCTGGATTTCTGATCTCAGCAGTAGTTGGGTAGCATAATTTATACAATTACAGTGTATCACAAAAGTGAGTACACCCCTCACATTTCTGCAAATATTTCATTATATCTTTTCATGGGACAACACTATAGACATGAAACTTGGATATAACTTAGAGTAGTCAGTGTACAGCTTGTATAGCAGTGTAGATTTACTGTCTTCTGAAAATAACTCAACACACAGCCATTAATGTCTAAATAGCTGGCAACATAAGTGAGTACACCCCACAGTGAACATGTCCAAATTGTGCCCAAATGTGTCGTTGTCCCTCCCTGGTGTCATGTGTCAAGGTCCCAGGTGTAAATGGGGAGCAGGGCTGGTAAATTTGGTGTTTTGGGTACAATTCTCTCATACTGGCCACTGGATATTCAACATGGCACCTCATGGCAAAGAACTCTCTGAGGATGTAAGAAATAGAATTGTTGCTCTCCACAAAGATGGCCTGGGCTATAAGAAGATTGCTAACACCCTGAAACTGAGCTACAGCATGGTGGCCAAGGTCATACAGCGGTTTTCCAGGACAGGTTCCACTCGGAACAGGCTTCGCCAGGGTCGACCAAAGAAGTCGAGTCCACGTGTTCGGCGTCATCTCCAGAGGTTGGCTTTAAAAAATAGACACATGAGTGCTGCCAGCATTGCTGCAGAGGTTGAAGATGTGGGAGGTCAGCCTGTCAGTGCTCAGACCATACGCCGCACACTGCTTCAACTCGGTCTGCATGGTCGTCATCCCAGAAGGAAGCTGACGCACAAGAAAGCCCGCAAACAGTTTGCTGAAGACAAGCAGTCCAAGAACATGGATTACTGGAATGCCCTGTGGTCTGACGAGACCAAGATAAACTTGTTTGGCTCAGATGGTGTCCAGCATGTGTGGCGGCGCCCTGGTGAGAAGTACCAAGACAACTGTATCTTGCCTACAGTTAAGCATGGTGGTGGTAGCATCATGGTCTTGGGCTGCATGAGTGTTGCTGGCACTGGGTAGCTGCAGTTCATTGAGGGAAACATGAATTCCAACATGTACTGTGACATTCTGAAACAGAGCATGATCCCCTCCCTTCGAAAACTGGGCCTCATGGCAGTTTTCCAACAGGATAACGACCCCAAACACAACCTCCAAGATGACAACTGCCTTGCTGAGGAAGCTGAAGGTAAAGGTGATGGACTAAACCCAATTGAGCACCTGTGGCGCATCCTCAAGTGGAAGGTGGAGGAGTTCAAGGTGTCTAACATCCACCAGCTCCGTGATGTCATCATGGAGGAGTGGAAGAGGATTCCAGTAGCAACCTGTGCAGCTCTGGTGAATTCCATGCCCAGGAGGGTTAAGGCAGTGCTCGATAATAATGGTGGTCACACAAAATATTGACACTTTGGGCACAATTTGGACATGTTCACTGTGGGGTGTACTCACTTATGTTGCAGCTGTTTAGACATTAATGGCTGTGTGTTGAGTTATTTTCAGAAGACAGTAAATCTACACTGCTATACAAGTTGTACACTGACTACTCTAAGTTATATCCAAGTTTCATGTCTATAGTGTTGTCCCATGAAAAGATATAATGAAATATTTGCAGAAATGTGAGGGGTGTACTCACTTTTGTGATACACTGTATATTATGGGTTGTTTTTCAGGGGTAGGTAAGGAGGGAAGTTGTCAGTCTGTCTTTACCTCTCTGCATTCTTACTTGCATCTTTTAACCCCCCTGTACACTATTAAAATAAGTAGATATATAAAAAATGAAGGCACCCTGCAGGGTCTCATTCATAAACATCCTCCCTGTCCTACACAGACCCGATTACACGCTCGGTCTTTACGAGCCGGCCGTCCGCGGCGTGTCAGTGATGTAATGGCCACAGAGACAATGAGAACGAGGGAACCACTGATCCCACGTCTGCTCCCAAACTGCTTCCTGCTCGTCACACAAACAGGGTCAGAGAGCAGGAAGGAGAGTGCAGATTGTTCCTGTTTTTCTCACACTGTTGGAATCCAGCGGAACCCTGGAGGTGTTTTTCTCTTTATTACTGTGTGGGTGAGATTTATTCACCCGCTGAGCGATGAGTCTACCTGCCACTTCATGAATGGGAAAATTCCGGGGGGGGGGGGGGTGAGGGGGCACGGACTGCTACCACGGTTCCTGTATGAGCAGATTTTATTGTGCTGCGATTTAATGATTATTCAGCACGTTGTCTAGAAACAGTCAAAATACACACTGATCAGCCATAACATTAAAACCACCTCCTTGTTTCTACACTCACTGTCCATTTTATCAGCTCCACTTACCATATAGAAGCACTTTGTAGTTCTACAATTACTGACTGTAGTCCATCTGTTTCTCTGCATGCTTTGTTACCCCCTTTCATGCTGTTCTTCAATGGTCAGGACCCCCACACGACCCCCACAGAGCAGGTATTATTTAGGTGGTGGATGATTCTCAGCACTGCAGTGACACTGACATGGTGGTGGTGTGTTAGTGTGTGTTGTGCTGGTATGTGTGGATCAGACACAGCAGCGCTGCTGGAGGTTTTAAACACCTCACTGTCACTGCTGGACTGAGAATGTGTGAGTGTGTGTTTGTGTGTGTGTTTGTGTGTTTGAGTGTATGTGTATGAGTGTGTGTTTGTGTGAGTGTGTGTGTATGAGTGTGTGTGTTTGTGTGTGTATGTGAGTGTGTGTTTGTGTGTATGAGCGTGTGTGTGAGTGTGTGTGTATGAGTGTGTGTTTGTGTGTGTGAGTGTGTGTTTGTGTGTGTATGAGTGTGTGTGTATGAGTGTGTGTTTGTGTGTGTATGAGTGTGTTTGTGTGAGTGTGTTTGTGTGTTTGTGTGTGTATGTGAGTGTGTGTTTGTGTATGAGTTTGTGTTTGTGTGTTTGAGTGTGAGTGTGTGTGTATGAGTGTGTGTTTGTGTGTGTATGAGTTCTGAGAGAGCGCAGGACTGGCGACCTGTCTGGCCTTTCGCCCAGTGAATCGGACTCACCGGGACCCTGACCAGGATAAAGCGGTGGTAAAACAGACAATGAATGAACAAATGAAATTGGCCATGATGGTGTTTGATATTTAACCTAAAGCAATGAATCTTGGGTAATCTGTAACTACTTGTCCTGTCATGAATGAAACCAAAGTGCCCGAGAATAATGCTCAGGTCAGTCTGCCGCGGTCCACAGCCCCCGTCTAGCCAGTGATCTTCGGCCAGTGTAACGTTCATATCTTTAATCAGTACATGATGTTCCACGCGGTGCTTGTAAATCCTGCGTTATCCACGGACGCCCTGCGACCTTCATCTCTGTGGCCTTGTGGGAGAAAAAACAGAGAATACAAGACACATAAACGATAAAAAAGCACATTGAAAGTGGTCAGGTACAGGTACGATGGTGTAGTTGCTCTTTGTAGGTGTGCAGGCACTGAGTAGACCTTTGAGATCTATGCACACTTGGCAAGCCTCAGTCCATCTACTGGCATGTTGCCGGCAAATATGAGAAACCCAGTGTGCCCAAATTTAATGCAAGTTAACAGCGGTGGTAAAACAATCAGTGAGTGAATGAATGAATAAATTAATAATATATATTGGTCAGATTTACTGGACAGATTTTTTATGTCCCACTTTTGCTGCTCTGTCTCCGTACTGGTGCCCAGTGTCTCCTCTCAAATCTGTGTAAACAATCACTGACTGAGTAAGAGAGAAAAGAAATCGGCGCTCTCTCAGGGCTCAGACAGGAAAATCAAAAACAGGAAATGTTTTGTCATCTGAACAGAAAGAATCTGTGTTCAGGTGCTCTACATCCTTACTGTGTACTGCACCTTCATAAATCATATATCATATACATTATAGAATATTTATTCTGAACAGATTATCAATCCTGTGTTTTATTTCTTTATGCTGAGACTGAGTTCAGACATCAGAGATTCTGTCTCACATTTATCTGTCTGACTGAAATCGACCTTGATGAACACATTTCAGGAATTAAAAGTATTTACAGCTGCTGGGTAGCAGGGTTTCACAGGGTTTCTACATCTCAGTGTGTGTGTGTGTGTGTGTGTGTGCATATTTGTATATATTGTGTATGTGTGTGTATAAATGTGTGTGTTTGTATGTGAATATATGTGTGTATGATTCTGTATGCGTGTATATGTTGTGTATATGTGTGTATGAATGAGTGCTTGTGTATATGTTTGTGTGTATATGTTGTGTATATGTGTGTATGAATGTGTGTATGTGTGTGTGTGTGTGTGTATATGTGTGTATGAATGAGTGCTTGTGTATATGTACTGTATGTGTGTGTATATGTTGTGTATATGTGTTTATGAATGTGTGTATGTGATATTGTGTGTGTATAAATGTGTGTGTGTGTTTGTATGTGTGTATTTCAAGATTTCAAGATTTCAAAGCTTTATTGTCATATGTACAGTAGGAAACGTGTTTCCCTGTACAATTAAATTCTTATTTTGCTGTCCACACATGATGTAACAAAGTACAAAGATAATAATAAAATAAAATCAAATTAAGAAATAAAAGTTAGATATAGTAAAAAAAAAAAACACGCTGAGTATAAGTTATGTACATTGTGCAAGAAAAGAGCAGATATATTGCAATCAGACAATATAGTTACATGTGCAAAATGTAAAGACAGTAGTGTAAACATACATGTGCAGCTGTATGTAGACCTGTAAACAGTCATATGTGGTATAGTGCAAGTATTGTGTGCAAGTGTGATAGTGTCTATGAATAATCAGCTCAGCTGTTTAAGAGTCTGATAGCTGTGGGAAAGAAAGAGATCTTTAGTCTTGTTGTCCTGCATTTCACACTTCTGTATCTCCGGCCTGAGGGTAGAAGTGTGAATAGTCCATGTACCGTCCTGGTGATTTTCGTAGCAGTCTTTATCACTCTCTCCAGGCGTTTGCGATCCTTCACAGTAGAACTGCCGTACCACACGGTGATGCAATTGGTCAGGATGGACTCAATGATGCAGCGGTAGAAGTTGCTGAGTATTTTGGGTGACATGCCAAATTTCCTCAGCCTCCTCAAGAAATACAACCGCTGCTGAGCCCTCTTTAACACCTGTGTGGTGTTTAGTGTCCAAGTGAGGTCATCACTGATGTGGACCCCTAGGTATTTAAAACTGTTCACCCTCTCCCCCTCAAGGTCCCGGATAAACAGTGGCTGATGAGGTCTCCTCTCCCTCCTCATGTCCACTATCATCTCCTTGGTCTTGTCTATGTTGAGTGTAAGGTTATTGTCCACACACCAGGTAACCAGACTGTTCACCTCACTCCTGTAGGCTGCCTCCTCTCCTCCAGTGATACGACCTATCACAGCAGTGTCGTCAGCAAACTTCAGGATGATGTTGTCGGGGTGGGAGGCGACACAGACACATATACGTGTATATGCATGTGTATATGTGTGTATGAATGAGTGCTTGTGTATATGTGTGTGTGTGTATATGTATGTGTGTATATGTGTATATGTGTATGTGTGTATGAATGTGTGTTTGATATTGTGTGTGTATAAATGTGTGTGTTTGTATATGTGTATACGTGTATATGCATGTGTATATGTGTGTGTGTATATGTGTGTATGAATGAGTGCTTGTGTATATGTATGTGTGTGTATATGTTATTGTGTGTATGTGTGTATGAATGTGTGTATGAATGAGTGCTTGTGTATATGTATGAGTGTGTGTATGTTATTGTGTGTATGTGTGTATGAATGTGTGTATGTGATATTGTGTGTGTATAAATGTGTGTGTTTGTATGTGAATATATGTGTGTATGAATCTGTATGTGTGTATGAGTGAGTGCTTGTGTATATGTATGTGTGTATATGTTATTGTGTATGTGTTTGTATGAATGTGTGTATTTGATATTGTGTGTGTATAAATGTGTGTGTTTGTGTATGT
The DNA here is from genome assembly GCF_030014385.1 of Trichomycterus rosablanca. Classification (NCBI taxonomy): domain Eukaryota; kingdom Metazoa; phylum Chordata; class Actinopteri; order Siluriformes; family Trichomycteridae; genus Trichomycterus; species Trichomycterus rosablanca. The sequence continues at coordinate 51,428,855 of NC_085993.1, forward strand.
GTATATGCATGTGTATATGTGTGTGTGTATATGTGTGTAGGAATGAGTGCTTGTGTATATGTATGTGTGTGTATATGTTGTGTATATGTGTTTATGAATGTGTGTATGTGATATTGTGTGTGTATAAATGTGTGTGTGTGTTTGTATATGTGTATACGTGTATATGCATGTGTATATGTGTGTATGAATGAGTGCTTGTGTATATGTATGTGTTCATGATGTTTTGTGAGCCGTTAAAGAGGCTCCGGAGTCTCAGGGGCCCCAAACAGAACACTGATGAGCACTAACAAACCTTTCTTTCATTTCATCCTGTAATTTATGGACAGTGAGTCTGAAACGCGGTGCAGCGGCGCTCAGCGTTGCATCATCGCTCCTCTGACGAACCCTGGAGGCTCGCAGGAGGAATGCCGAGCAACATCCCAGGTCCGGCGCTAATGGGAAACAGACGGAGCCCTGTTTGTTTCCTGCTGAGACATGAGATCACCAAAAACACATCGCTGGACCGTGTATCACTGCATTAATGACACTTAATCGCTGTAATTACGGCCCGTTCGTTAGGATTCCTTAGCTGTCATAGCGTTGAGCTTCCTGGTGCTCGGCAGTGTTTACCGCTCAGATTAAACCAAGTTGATTTAACATTCTGAGCACTTCTGTATCCTGTTGTGTCTCACACGTACTCGCACCTACAGCTTAATAACTGTGTACACGGTTCAGATGAAGCCAATTTATTCAACTTTTATATTTCTGTCCATATCAGGATCTGATAAGCTGATTAAATCCATCGTTCAGAAAGGTCGGCGTGCACGTCCGTTGTTATTGTTATAAGTCGATTTTAGCACCTACACTAAGTCCTCTAGATTCGAACCTTTAATTGTGAGCTTTTAAACATGCGGTCATTCGTGTGCAATACAGAATTAAAAATTGCGTGGCGGCACAGTAGGTTACTTCACATCTCTGCGCTCGGTGGTGGCGAGCAGAGCGCGTTATTGTTTATTCTGTCTCGGTCACGTGCTTTTACTTTTAATATTCTGCAGTTTTAAACCCTGAACGTCTGATATTAAATGTAAAGGCATTTTACTGTTCTCTGCATTTTCTCTGCTTTTTCTCCCAGTTTAGTCGTAGCCAGTTCCTCTTTCTCTGCTGGAGACCCCAATGGCGTATGAGGAGGGTATATTCTGCTGAAACGCCCTCCCTCTGACGTGTACACGCTCCACAGACCCCTTCTTACTCACCTGTACTTCAGTAGATCAGCGTGTAAGGTCGGTCTCTCGCATGGAGAGTCACACGCTGGTCTCCACGTTCCTCCACTTCTTTACAGGCGCCTTGGGCTACTAACCAGCGTCCTTACACAGCGTCAAAAACCCGACTACTTTTTTAGTCCCACCTTTTCCCACCCAGCAGACTAGTGGCCGATTTTGTCCTCTGCCAGCGCCGTCAACTGGTAGCAGAGCTGAAATTGTAGATGGTTACATATTCATTCTTTTATTGTCTGTTTCATCCGCTTCATCCTGGTCAGAGTTGCTGTGGGTACAGTTCACTGGGCGAAAAGACTGCCAGTTCATCACAGGGCAACACACACACCTAGGGGGAATTTTATCCCCCGGTATCTCCGGTTAACCTGACTGCATGTTTCTGGACTGTGGGAGGAAACCGGAGCTCCTGGAGGAAACCCTCACAGACACGGGGAGAACATGCAAACTCCACACACACCTAGGAATCAAACCCAGGACCTTCTTGCTGTGATTATATATGTAATAGATTATTTCTCACTTTATTTATGTATATAGTATATATTCAGCTTGTTAGCTACCTGTGGTGCAAGGCATCTTCATTCTGTGCTGCTCCCTGACAAATAAATAAATAAATAAAATAAATTTGAGCTGATTTAACATGTTACATGATCAGAGAAATAAATACAGCGTGAATTATTCTCAGAAGTGCACACACTGCTTTATTCACATAATGAATGGTTGATGTTTGATGGTTGATGGTCGATAGTGATGCAGGTTTGACGTCCCAGTTTGCTCCATCCCGTCATGTAGCCCCACCAGCGCGATCATGCCCGCTCAGACTGGCATTCTGTCAGCATTTCGATGCTCGCAGCAGGTGCTCCGTGCGCTCTATTCTTATCATGGCACGTGCGTGGTCTGCACGTCTGCTCGTCTTATCACCAACACAAACACACACACAGGAATCAGACCGTTTAGGCGAGTCCTGACACACGTGCGTGGTAGTTATTCCTTTATACAGCGGTACCTTAAACTCGACATAAGTCGGTTGAGTTTCAAGGTATTTTTTCCCATAAGGATGTTTGTGAAACCTGTTAATGCATCCATGGTCCCGTGGAGCTGCAGATATTTTAGTCTCATGTAAAATAATGAGGTTGTTTTTGACACTGAAAACACTGAAAATAACACAAATATAATATAAACACACTGAAATACAATTACAAACAGTTAAAGTTATTGTTTCCTGACGCTTCTTAATGGTGGAGATGCTTGATCTTGGAATACCGTATTCCCTTCAGCACCGGCGCATTCACATGAGAAGTGACAAAAATATTATTCTGAACCAGAAGCGTTTTAGACTCTGGGAGAAGCTGATTCTGATTCTCACCATTTCTCAGAAGCTGGAGCTGTAACACAAGTTTAAAAGTGAAACAGGGAGGAGAATCCAGATAAACACAGATACACGTGGAGCTGTAACCCTGGATCTGACGCTTATTCCACACTGATGCAGATTCAGCTCAGATTCAAGCACACGTCGAGTTTAAGGGAATAAAAACCAAATTAAAATCAAGGACTGTGTTTAGACTGGGACAGCACAGTGGCTCGGTGGGTAGCACAGTCGCCTCACAGCAAGAAGGTCCTGGGTTTGATTCCCAGGTGGAGCCATCTGGGTCCTTTCTGCATGGAGGTGGAGGTTGCATGTTCTCCCCGTGTTTGTTGTAGCCTAGCTAATAAGGTACCGGACTAGTAATCAGAAGGTCGCTTGTTCAAGCCTTTCCACTGCCAGGTTGTCACTGTTGGGCCCTTGAGCGATACATTGCAACAAAACCAGACAAGTTTGGCATCAAGTTTTGGGTGGCTTGCGACTTGAAATCAAAGTACATCTGTAATGTCCTCCCATATCTTGGCAAGGACCCCAGTCGTCTCAGCGGGGAGAGACTGTCCGAAACTGTAGTGATGAGGCTGATGGAACCATTCATGGACAAGGGCAGAACTGTAACCACGGACAATTTCTTTACATCATTGTCACTTGCACAACGACTGCTTAGCCGGAAAACCACTATCCTCGGCACAGTCAACAAGAGTCGCCGGGAAATTCCTCAATCCGCTAGACAGATGGACCGCACTGAATTCACCACTCAGGTGTTTTCAACCACTGGTGACACACTGACAGTGTATGCACCCAAACGAAAGAAGGCCGTCTACATTCTCAGCAGCATGCACAGCGTGGTTGAGACTGAGGATACCAACAAAAGGAAGCCAAACACGGTCACACAATACAACCACACAAAGTGCGGTGTGGATGTAATGGACCAAATGGTGCGGGAGTACAGCGTGCGTGCAGGAACACGGAGATGGCCAGTCGCCGTGTTCTACAACATGATTGACATGGCAGCACTGAATGCGCATGTTCTTTATCAGGCATGCACTGGGGTGCAGGAGAGACGGGTGGACTTCCTGGTTGAGCTTGCAAAAGAGTTAGGTGACTCTCATGTGAGTGAAAAGAAGGCACGCAAGGAGAAACTCCTTCGGCAACAACCTTCCACACCCAGCCCTGGCAAAAGGGCGAAGTGTCAGGTCAACCATCGATGCACGAACAATTGTGCAACTGAGAGATGTGTTGACTGCTACAAATACACGTGTGGCAAATGTACCAGGGACATACCCAGGCAGTGCCAGGTATGTTCCGACAGTGCAGACAGACTGCTGAGTGAGTGCTGAAATGCTAGTCACACAAGAAGGACATGCCACTCACACACACACACGCAGCCCCCCACTGCAGCCTATTGTAAATATGTGTGGAATTGTTTTATTCCTTGTATTTTTTTTATTATTTTTATAACAAAAATAAAAAGCATGGAAACAAATAACAGTTGTTCTTTTGTATATTTTTCACCCTGAAATTTCAGTCCTCTTGACTTAGACACAAATTCTTCTGGTCATTACTCACAGCTGTACCTTGCTCTAAAATTTCTAATTCTCTATTTAAAATATATAAAAAATGATTCATTGTTTCAGTGCTTTTTTGCTCAAATAAAACTAAACTAAATACAATATGTATAGTCTTTATATTACCAAATACAATAAACTGAATAGAACTAACTAGAAACTAAATGGCTAAACTCAATGGAAAACAACAACCTCCTGTGGTGCGACAGTAATGGCCTTATTTGCAGAACAAAAGACGGTGATTATAGGATGTTAGCTAAAATCCTTCAGGTCATTCGACCCGTCTCTGGGTTCCAAAGGTAGAAATGTTAAATGACCCTTCTCTGGGACTTCTAGTGTTAACCCTCAATTGCTTTGATAAAAGCACCCACTAAATGCTGAATATGTAAATGCATATGTCTGTGTGGATGTGCAGTCAGGTTACCTGGAGATACTACATTCGCCCCGAGGTGTGTGTGTGTGTGTGTGCCCTGTGATGGACTGGCGACCTGTCCTGGGTGTTTCCTACCTTTCACCCAGTTATACTGTATGTACCCACTGTGACCCTGAATAAGATAAAGCACTGGTAAACCAGATAATGATTGACTGAATAAATGTGTTTAGATTGATAAAGGAGCGTTCTGGGATTATAGAAGATAAAAGTGATTAAAACGAACGACGTCCTTTGATAGTTTGACTACAGAGTGTGTGGTGAGTGTGTGGTGAGCGTGTGGTTTCAGTCTGATGAGATTAATACAGCGTAGAGTCACAACACTGATGCAGCACAGTCGCCACTCCGTGATAAACCGACGGATATCAGTCTCACTGACCCTGTCTCACCCTGGCACTCATTTTATCACATTAAAATGTTGATACCATTTTTATATCATAATTAATCGCTTGTCCCTCGTCCAGAGATGACGACTGTTGGCTGGTCTGAGTGAGGGAGGGTCGTAGGGATTCCTCATAACTGCTGCAGTTATGACCTCTGCTGGCTGATCGATGGCGCTGCACAGAGACGGGGGGTGATGGAGATCGGTGCGTGACTCTCCGTGTGAACACGTCCGTGCAGGTGAACAGCAGCAGTTGATGCTGCACACGTGTCGGATGGGGTGTGTTAGACAGTAGTGAAGAAACACCATCTGGGAAATGGATATGACTCAATTGGGAGGAAAAGCTTTAGATATTAATGCTTTTAGCTGTGTTCGTTGACAACGGTTTTCTGAAGTGCAGAGCCAGCTGAGCTTTTCACAGTAGTATGTATGGTAGATGGTGAAATCTTGCATTCATTCATTCATTGTCTGTTTTACCACCACTTTATCCTGGTCAGGATCACAGTGGGTCCAATTCACTGGGCGAAAATTAGAAAACACCCTGGACAGCACACACACACACACACACACACACACACACACACTTAGGGCAATTCTGGATCTTAAGTTAATCTGACTGCATGTCTTTAGACTGTCTGAGGAGACCGGAGCTCCCGGAGGAAACCCACACAGACGCAGGGAGAACATGCAAACTCCACCGCTTCACCTGGGAATAGAACCCAGGACCTTCTTGCTGTGAGGTGACAGTGCTACCCACCAATTCTACATGTGTTTATAGCTATAAAATACAATCAAGTTGTTTAGCAAAACTATTAAAATCTTGTCAGGTAAACATCTCATATGACTGTTTTGGAAACGGGTTCTGTGGTTCTGCAAAACCTGACTGACTTTTATAAGAGTGACATAAACGTGTTATACCTGCACTGTATGTGTGGTGTGTTATGCATATCGCGGTCGTTTATACTCTGTGCACCCTTGAACCGCATTAGCGAAGAGCAAACATTAGCTGGCTCACGCCGCCGTCACCGCTCATAACCCGCCGCCTGTGGAGTGTTTGAGCACCGAGATGTTGTTTACTCAGGCGTTCGGGAACTCAGGTCTTTCCGACCCCGATGCCATGCCCGGAACGCCACTCCACTCCGCTCCACGTGTCCTTGGCACAGAGGCCGTATCAGCGCCGTGCCATTTACCAGCCAGATTAAAGTGGAAAACGATCCTAAAGGGCAGCCGTGTTTGGTTTCCATGGCGCTCGCCGGTCAGATATAGCGACGCGCCCGGCCCGGCCCGGGTGAAGCGGCGGTCCGGCCGGATCACGCGTCCGAGCGCTCGCGGATCGTGCTGACTAAGCCGTACATCCAGTAAAGGACCATTTCCTATTCCCACCAGGAAAACCCCCCGCTCTAATAATAGCCATTTTCCATCTCGTTTTGGTGTCACTTTCAGTAAGATGGATCCACGGCTATAATTAGCCTGGATTAGTTAGCGTCACCGCCTCAATCCTGAGAAGTGGAGCAGTTTGTACCAACACACAGAACGAAAGAACGTTTTAGTATTTTAGTGTAATTGTGTTTACATGCTTAGAGCTTCAGTTCTTAATTCCCTCACGTCTGTGTTTAGAGTCGAACAGTAAAATACGGGAAGGAGGGACGGAGTCGGACGACGGACGGGAAATCGTTTTTATTTTTAGTTTTATCTGCCTTAAGAAACGTTCCAGTTTAATTTCTGGGCAATTTATTTATTCTTTTATCTTCACCACCACTAACTGGAACCAAGCTGTTCCATTGTTTACATTCACATTTACAGCATTTAGCGGACACTTTTATCCAAAGTGACTTACAGTACTGTGACAGTATACAATCTAAGCAATTGAGGTTTAAGGGCCTTGCTCAAGGGCCCAACAGTGGCAACTTGGCAGAGGTGGGGCTTGAACCGGCAACCTTCTGATTACTAGTCCAGTACCTTAACCACTAGGCTGTTCCACTGCAAGGTATTAAACACCCACTCCTTAACTCACCTATTCACACACACCTAGGGGCAGTTTAAACTGTCCAACCCACCTTCCACCTTCTGCATGTTTTTGGTAGGTGGGAAGAAACCGGAGTGTCCGGAGGAAACCCAGCACAGATTGAGGTAGGTGACAGGGCAACCCTATTGACAGAAATCACCACATAGAACAGAACTTTAATGGAGCACCAAATAACGTCATTCATCTCACCACTGGCAGCCCGGTGGTTTTAGTTGACTGTATACTGTAGTAAAGTAGGTGTAACAGGCTCCTGTTAAAGCCCAAATTAAACGCTGTGGACCTTTAGAAGTTCTAGGTATGTCCAACAAGCGTGCTTTGTCAGGAAACTGTAAATTCAATCGAGGAATCGTTCCAGATGTGTGCTGGGCTCATAACGTCTCGTGAGCAGCTGGCACAGTTGGCAGTGCATGCAGCAGACAAAACCGCCCGCTAGTCTGCTGGGTGGGAAAAGACGGTACTAAAAAGTGCACGGGGTCTTTGATGCTGTGTAAGGACCCTGGTTAGTAGACCGAGTCACCTGTACAGAAGTTGAGGAACGTGGAGATCAGCGCGTGACTGACCTCATGCACCGATCAACCGCAGTACGGACAAATCCACCAAACCCAGACAAATGTACCCTCCTTAGGGAGCAAACTTAATGCCATCAGAGTCTTCAGCAGATGCATGCTGTGTCCAGCCAAAGCCGCTAAACATGTGAAGTTCGGCCACTTCAGACCTAATAAAGTCCTGACCTCTTCAGTTTATAGAACCTGGTCAGCGGTTTTCAGAGCTGCTCGCTCTCAGAGGCACAATGCTGGGCTTTATGGTGGTCCAGATCACAGAGGGTGAACCTACGTCAGCTTCATCATCACGGGAGAACCGGGGGATACCGGGTGGGGATCCTGCTCCGTCCACTCCGGTCCAGCTCATACTGTCCAGTGGAAACGTTCAGGAGCAAAACGAACAACTGTAATTAATTTGTTCATACAGTTTGATTTCTGTGCTGTCATTCAAACAAGCAGTTCAACGGCTAATATCCTAATCCAGAATCCTAATATGCACCTCAGCATGCTATGAATACAGCGGTACCTTGTAACTCCACGTCCCCTAAACTCAACATCTTTAAAACTCGACACCCTTGGTTGAGAAATTTGTACCCTCAAACTCGACGTGTGTGTGAATCTGATCTGAATCTGCATTAGTGTGGAATAAGCGTCAGATCCAGGGTTACAGCTCCACATGTATCTGTGTTTATCTGGATTCTCCTCCCTGTTTCACTTTTAAACTTGTGTTACAGCTCCAGCTTCTGAGAAATGGTGAGAATCAGAATCAGCTTCTCCCAGAGTCTAAAACGCTTCTGGTTGAAAATAAAGCTTAACGTGGTTTAATGTAGTAAAAGAAGGAGACAGGAGCACTAAACTTCTCTTCATTATTACTGCTCATAAGTTCCTCCACTAATCACATTCCTCACTCGCTGTTTTACTACAATAAGTCACGCTAAGTTTTCAAGGTACTGCTGTATTAGCATTTGTACCTTTCACTGATTACAGTCCGGATGGTCCTTTTCATCGTTGACAGGCTGTTTTTCCCCAAAACAAGCAAAACATGGACTAATGAAAGCACAGAGAGCTGTGGAATTGATGTACGACTTTTTATTTGTATAAAAGAGATTCAGGTTCCATTTCTTGATGTTCGGCGGACTGCGTTAAGTAACAATGTTTTTCCGAAGCACTCCTGACCCAATTTTATATATCACTTTATCACAAAGGTATATTGAGTCTTTGGTGAATCCAGTAGTATTTTTTTTTACAGTGGACGTTGTTTTAAAGCACTGAAACCCCCCCCCCCCCCCCCCCTTCCTTTAGTGTGTCTCAAGCATGAAATTCAAACTTACAAAAAAATACAATTAATATTGGTCAGACAAAACATTAAAAGTCATTTCTTTGTATGTCAGTAAAATAAATGTGAAAATTAACACATTTCAGGATTTTTTTATTGCATTTTACAGAAGGTCCCCGCTGTGCTTATTGCCCAAACGTTAGCGTAGGAAGCGCGCATGAACGTTAGCCGTCAGTAATGATTTCATACAACCATCACAAAGATCACAGTGAGTTCTGCTGTTATTTAGAAAATAAGCTGAGCGCTTCCTGTTTTGACTCATACAGCTGTTGGCTTGCACCACATCTGCTGATGTCAGCTATTGTACATTCATCCTGATCTGAGACAGCTCTTACGTAACACACACACACACACACACACGCTCAGAGCATGTGTGTGTGTGTGTGTGTGTTCATGCCTTTTGTATGCACACATCGTGACCATGATGCACACGGAGCCTGAAATTATCACCCACTAAAATCCACATGTGGTCATTAACTGACAGTGGTTGGGTCATCCGAAAATCCACCGGTCACTTCTGTGGGTGACCTCACGGTGCTGCTCATCCCACGTGTGTGTGTGTGTGTGTGTGTGTGTTAGCTACATCCTCTACACACTGTCCACAGAACAACTTTAGGTACCGAGAGGGAGAGGAACCTATAGGGTGCTGTGATCACGCCCTCTGCTGGCTGATCGATGGTGCTGCACAGAGACGGGGGATAATGAAGATCGATGCGTGACTCTCCATGCGTGATACGGATCTACCTGATGCAGGGGAGAAGAAGCGGTCGGTACTGCACATGTGTCAGTAGTAGTACTCCTCGGTCAGCAGTAGAGGCGGAATACGATCCGGGACCCTGTCCTTGGGTACCTTGAAAGGTGCTTATGAATAAAATATTAGAATAGAATAGAATCTTTATTGTCACTACATACATGTAATAGAGGTGGTAGCAGCAGTAGAGAGTGTTATTATATTATTGATAATTATTTATATTTTTTTGATCGGATCAATATAACACCCTAGTACGGATGCTTGAGTGTACTCGGGTGGCACAGCGGTCTATTACGCTGGCACAGGCCGCACAGACGTGATTGGCTACTTCTTTGGGTTTGGGTTTGGTGGTCGAAGCCTCAGAGGACTGGCACCCTGTCCAGGTTGTTCTTGCCTTGTGAAACCCTGATTAGGATAAATCGGTTAATACGAGGGATCTTCAGTTTCAGATCTTCAGCACAATGGTGAGGGTGGGAGGAGGAGTAATCGCTCATGTTTGAGAGACGCTTATAGTCCTGATTTAGCTCTATCTGATTTCCACCTTTTTGGACGCTTAAAGAAGCTTTAAGGGGAAGAAGATTTTCATGTGATGATGATGTGAAAGCAGCGGCGCATCAGTTTTTTGCTGACGGCATTAAAAAGTTGGTACGACGCTGGGAAAATACATCGGAAAGCGATGCTCCCTCGTTATTCAGTCAGATCATCACTCAGAATTAAGGCGCCTCAGCAGGAGCATTATAAGGAAACTGAGAATTTACACGCGCCCTCTTCTCAGGAGTGTAGGATGATGGGAAATGTGTCTGTGTAGAGAGATCACGAGGTTTTCGGACAGACCCCGTGTGTGCAGTTGTGCTGTGTGAGTAAATCAGTACCGTGTGTAAATGTGCATATCAAATAGAACCATGAAATCTGAATATCTGTGGTCACGTGCCGCGGTTTCTAACCTCCTGGACGCCGGAGTGCCAGGGTACCAGTCCAGTCGGGTCGTCCTCCCTCCCCCCTCACACCCAGGCTGAATGATGCTCTGTTCGGATCTGTGTGTGTGTGTGTGTGTGTGTGGCCTCGTTCGCCGCCGCCCTCTCTGCCACGTTTCGCCTGGGTTCCAGGCCGCGTGGTGTCAGGAACCGGCCGCTGCACACACACGCCCGGGCGCCTTTCCAGGACGGGACCTGGGCTGACCTCACACGCTGGCACGCACCGCCGAGCGGGTTAACCGGGGCCGATAACGGTCGAGGGAGCCGCTGTTGGTGGTCCTGTTCATTTCTGAAGCAACAGTTTAGGGAAGGTCCGTTCCTGCACCTGCATGACTGTGCCCCATGCACAAATGAAGAAACTCCAGCGTCAGCACAGAGCCCTGACCTCTGCCCCACTCAGCAGCTCTGGGATGAATTGGAACATCAACTGAGACTTTCTTGACCAACATCAGTCCCCAGCCAAATAAAAGTTCAAATGTTATGACTGAACGGGCACAAATTCCCACAAACGAATCAGAAGGTTGCCAGTTCAAGCCCCACTGTTGGGCCCCTAAACAAAGCACCAAAGCCTCAATCGCTCAAATTTCCCACAAACGAATCAGAAGTGTGCCGGTTCAAGCCCCACCGTCGCCAAGTTGCCACTGTTGGGCCCCTCAATTGCTCAAATCAAGGGAAGTTGTAGCTTAGTGGTTAAGGTACTGGACTAGTAATCGAAAGGTTGCTGGTTCAAGCCCCACCGCTGCCAGGGTGTCACTGTTGGGCACCTAAACGAGGTACTAAAGCCTCAATCACTCAAATCAAGGGCAGTTGTAGCCTAGTGGTTAAGGTACTGGACTAGACTGGTAATCAGAAGGTTGCCGGTTCAAGCCCCACCACTGTTGGGCCCCTGAACAAGGCACTAAAGCCTCAATCGCTAAAATCGAGGGCAGTTGTAGCCTAATGGTGAAGGTACTGGACTATACTTGTAATCAGAAGGTTGCTGGTTCAAGCCCCACTGCTGCCAGGTTGCCATTGTTGGGCCCCTGAGCAAGGCCCTTAACCCTCAATTGCATAGACAGTACACTGTTACACTCCTGTAAGTTGCTTTGGATTAAAAATGTCCTCTAAATGCTCTACTTTAATATATTTTAATTAGTTTGTTTTTTAAACAGGACGTCCCTCAAGCTCACAATCAGGCGTCCGAATACTTTTGCCCACACAGTGCCCACACGTGGAACAGTGGTCTCTTCCCTGTGTAAACAGTAGCGCATAGAATGAAAAAATGGTGACGTGTCACTTTAATTAAGTCCAGACGCTCTTCACAAGAAGCCGCTGTCTAGAGTTGGCACCACACTGCCAGCCAAAATCCTTTCCCATCATCTGGGCATGGGCACGGTGGCCATGGTAACAGCGGCATCAACAGGCCACCCAAACACTCGCGTCTCGCCATGTGCTGGGAAACGTCGGCCCGAAGGAAGTCCCCGCGATAACCACCACGGCTTGGCCGTATTTTACCAGCGCACCACATCCTACAGAGTCCAGTGTCCAAGTGTGTGTGTGTGTGTGTGTGTGATGTGTGTGTGTGTGTGTTAGTGTGTGTGTGTGTGTGTGAATTGCCTACGTGACTACGTTTGCATTCGTCTCTCTAGGTTGAAGCCCGAGCTGACTTTGACTGATGTGAGAAAGTGCGTGTGCGATGTTTGCGTGACGCGGAGCGCCCGCCCCGGCCCACTGATGTCCAGCGCGTGTGTTGACTCTGGGTGCCGAGGTGAGGAATACCACACGGCCGTCCCAAAGCCCTCGGTCCGCTCCTACGTGCCAGGGCGGCCTCAGATCCGAGCCGCGCGCCGTGTTGATGTACTCCGGAGCCCCTGGAGATGGGATGACATCATCACAAATATTTTCAAACACTCCTGGTCTCCAGTGAGGGGGGCGCGTCTGGGGTCAGGGCGCAAAACACGGCACACGGCCGTACGTCCAGAATGAAGCTTTCTGGTGGCCCTCGGCCCTGTGGGACCCCTCATTTTAAATAAGCGCATAATACATCATCCTACACTCCCGAAAAGAGGGCGTGTCTAAATCCTTAGATCCCTTAAAATGCTCCTACTGAGGCGCCTTAATTCTGAGTGATAATCTGATGACGGAGTGTGTTTTATATCCTGTTTATATACACTGATCAGCCATAACATTAAAACCACCTTTGTTTCTACACTCACTGTCCATTTTATCAGCTCCACTTACCATACAGAAGCACTTTGTAGTTCTACAATTACTGACTGTAGTCCATCTGTTTCTCTACATGCTTTGTTAGCCTCCTTTCACCCTGTTCTTCAATGGTCAGGACCCCCACAGGACCACCACAGAGCAGGTATTATTTAGGTGGTGGATGATTCTCAGCACTGCAGTGACACTGACATGGTGGTGGTGTGTTAGTGTGTTGTGCTGGTATGAGTGGATCAGACACAGCAGTGTCCACTCACTGTCCACTCTATTAGACACGCCTACCTAGTCGGTCCACCTTGCAGATGTAAAGTCAGAGACGATCGCTCATCTATTGCTGCTGTTTGAGTCGGTCATCTTCTAGACCTTCATCAGTGGTCACAGGACGCTGCTCACGGGGCACTGTCGACTGGATGTTTTTGGTTGGTGGACGATTCTCAGTCCAGCAGTGACAGTGAGGTGTTTAACAACTCCAGCAGCGCTGCTGTGTCTGATCCACTCATACCAGCACAACACACACTAACACACCACCACCATGTCAGTGTCACTGCAGTGCTGAGAATCATCCACCACCTAAATAATACCTGCTCTGTGGTGGTCCTGTGGGGGTCCTGACCATTGAAGAACAGGGTGAAAGGGGGTAACAAAGCATGTAGAGAAACAGATGGACTACAGTCAGTAATTGTAGAACTACAAAGTGCTTCTATATGGTAAGTGGAGCTGATAAAATGGACAGTGAGTGTAGAAACAAGGAGGTGGTTATAATGTTAAGGTTGATCAGTGTATATAGTGTATGTTGTAATTTAGATTATTTTATAAGACTACATCTCCAGTTATTGACTCTGTTTTATCCCTAACACAGAAGAACATGATCACATTATCATCCATGGCGATCACACTACAGATACGAGAGCTCAACATGCTGGAGAAGCTGTTTAACCCCCCAGTCTGAGTGATTAAATTCCCCAGTGCGTCATCATTAATATTTTGGTCGGTAACGCAGGGCTTGGGTTACTCGGATGGGAACGATATGAGACTCCGATGGCAGCCGAGACGTCAGGTCCACGCATTACTATTTTTAGAGGGGGCCAGAAAGGGCAGAACCCGCTGCACCAAGCTTCTGACCACGTCCATAATAACGTTCTTCTAGCCTGAATGAGGCCTAATGGGTTGCTGTTGATGTACACTTCCAACTTTGCAGGAACAGTTTAGGGAAGACCCTTTCCTGTCAATAACTATAATAATAATAATGATAATAAAGTAGTAATAATAATTATAAATAATAATAATAATAATGATAATAACAATTAGTAATAATAAAGTAGTAATAGTGTTAATAAATAATAATAATAATAATAAATATAATAATAATAAAATAATAAAATAAATGTAGGGATAGTAATAAAATAGTAGTAATAATAATAATAATAATGTTAATAGATAATAATAATGATAATAATAATAATAATATTAATAAATAATAATAATAATTGGTAATAATAATAATAACAATTAGTAATAATGTTAATAAATAGTAATAATAATAATAATAATAATAATAAATTGAGGAGTAGTAATAAAGAAGTAATAATAATAATAATAATAATTGTGCAAACTATATCTTAAAACTCCAGCATCCTTATTTAATACAGAAGAAATAAAACACAGAACCTTCCTCAGCCTAATGGTTAAGGTACTGGACTAGTCATCGAAAGGTCGCTGGTTCAAGCCCCACCACTGCCAGGTTGCCACTGTTGGGCCCAAAGTGCACAAAGCAAGCTCTGTGAAGACATGAAGAAAAGCACAGAGCCCTGACCTCGGGCCCACCCAACAGCTCTGGGATGAACCGGAACACCAACTGAGCATCAGTGCTTGCCATACAAATGCTGTCATCTTTGGACTGAACGGGCACAAGTTCCCATACACAGACACACTTCACAGTCTTGTGAGAAGCCTTCACACAGACGTCGTTTCTTTTTAACAAGCTCGTGGTCAGGTGTCCGAATACTTTTGGCCACATAGCGTATGTGCAAGCCATTAGTAAGTGAACACGGCTGTTGAGAATCAGGATCAGACGGTGTAGCGGTCATACAGACGTACGTGTGTTGGAAGGCGCTCCAGATGAGATGTGCAGATGTTCGTCTGGCGCGGCGCGGCGCGGCGGGTGCGAGTCCGTGTCGGTCTTTGGCGCTGGCCCGGCGGGCAGCGTGCACCCCGCTAACTATCTGAATTATGCCGTTGACGTCAGCGCAGGCTGAAAGCAGACACGCTACCTTTCCCCCGCTAGCTTCTCCGCCAAAGCGCCCCTGAGCTCTCAAAACAAGAGAGGCCGTCTGGATACGTGCGGCCCTGTCGTTTTGGTACGTGTAGTGGACCGGATCCTTCTTCTGTAAACAGTCCAGATGTGAGTGGTTCATCATTCGTCAAATCTGACATGTAGAGTGTTCGGGCCCCAGAGAAGAAGAAAAGGAACAGACACGCCCGTTTCTGTGACGCCGGCGGTAATTTAAATAAAACCATCAGAATTTAATCATAATAATCTTTCCATTCTAAACTGATGAAGGTTTTATTACTTTTAGAGATATACTTTATTTGTCATATATACATATACACATGTACAGTACAATTCTTTGCATATCCCAGCTTGTTTTTGGAAGCTGGGGTCAGAGCGCATCGTACGGCGCCCCTGGAGCAGACAGGGTTAAGGGCCTTGCTCAAGGACCCAACAGTGGCTGCATAGCAGGGCCTGGATTTGAACCGCCAATCTTCCGGTTGATAGCCCAAAGCCCTACCCACTAGGCTACCACTGTCCACTGTCCACTGTTTAAAGATGTGTCCCAATAAATATGAATATTTATTTATAGTCGATCAGCCAAGACTTGGTGGACGTCCTTACATAAAACATGTAACTTTCACTAAAGCTTTCTGTTAATACAGGATCTATAGAGCTTAAAAATTGCTCTCTGAAAAAGTCAGGACGTTTTGTAAATGCAATAAAAAGAAGAATCTGTATTTTCACTGATCAATGTGACTGTAGTTTCAGTGTAAATATAAACACATTTAGAATTTAATGCCTGCAACTCAGTCCAAAAAAGTTGGGATGGAGGTGTTAGGACAGGGGCGGGGCGGGGGGTGGTGTTAGAATTGGGGGTGATGTGATGGATTTGGCATCCTGTCCAGGGTTTTTCCTGCCTTGCGCTCAGTGTTTCCCATTGGAATCGGACCCATCGGGACCCTGACCAGGATGACGTGATTGATTAGAATAAAAATCAACCTTAACCATTTGTGGCTATACCAGTCTCCACTCTTTTGGCCAAATAGTGTATTTAATTATTTTAATTTTTCATGATTTGATTAAATTTGGATCAGTCTTGATAGAAACTAGAAATATTATAGAACTTATTTAATGAATCTATTTCAGTTTGGCTAAAGTTTCCATAAATTATGTTATAGAGTTTAGTTAAAATAATAATAATAATAAAAAATGATAATAAATAATAATAATAAGTAATAATAATAATAATAATAAAAGTAATAATAAATAATATTAATAATAACAATAAATTATAATAATTATAATAATAATAAAATAATAAATATTAATGATTATTATTATAACAACAACAAGAATAATAATAACAAATAATAAATAATAATAATAATAGTAAAAAAAAATTATTATTATAATTAATAATAATAAATAATAATAATAATAATTATGCAAACTGTATCATAAAACTCCAGCATCCCTAATTAATACAGAAGAATTAAAAGACAGATTTTTCCTCAGCCTAGTGGTTAAGGTACTGGACTAGTAATCGAAAGGTCGCTGGTTTAAGCCCCACTACTGCCAGGTTGTCATTGTTGGGTCCTTGAGCAAGGCCCTTAACCCTCAATAGCTTAGTCTACTGTCGCAGTACTGTAAGTCACTTTGGATAAAAAACAGAAAATGTAAATGAAGCAGAATTCAGTGTTTATTTATTACAGACGATGTTTATAATATTTAGGAGAGAATTTAAAGCTCGGGGGGTTTGTGCAGCAGCGCTCGGCTGAAGGTTCTCAGAGCCGCCGGCCGCATGGAAAAGCCATCCAGCCACTCCAGACACGCAGAGGAATTTTAATCCATTTAAAGGAATTCGTGGTAAATCTTTCCACACCCGACATCACTTCTCTCTCTCTCTCTCTCTCTCTCTCTCTCTCTCTCTCATGCACAACACGTGCTTTCCATACGCTCCCCCATGACTGAATGGAAAGAGAAATGAGA
Source organism: Trichomycterus rosablanca (assembly GCF_030014385.1). Taxonomy (NCBI): domain Eukaryota; kingdom Metazoa; phylum Chordata; class Actinopteri; order Siluriformes; family Trichomycteridae; genus Trichomycterus; species Trichomycterus rosablanca. The sequence goes on from NC_085993.1 coordinate 51,445,937, forward strand.
GGAGCGTAATGAGCCTGGCAGATAGCGGCTTGTTCTATTATGCCGTCTGGGTTTGGGTTCGGATTTACGGGGTAACACCTCAGTCTGACACCGTCTGCTCGCTTTACCCCAAATCGACCCTCCGTTCTTCAGAACAGTGGGTCTGTCATGGTCCTGATCCCATTTCATGTTCCTGTTTAACAAGGAACCAGTCCTGCCCACCCCCGAAAGAAACCCCAAATGAATTGGGACATGTGTTGTTTTTTAATTGGTGTTAACGGGGTCAGGACGGGTCGGGTAGAACGGTTACGCACACTGAGCGTATTCAGCACCGCCGCTTCCTCTGCTTTAGGGTACAAACCAGGTAACGGCACAAAGATGTGACTGTGTGTGTGTGTGTGTGTGTGAAGCTGAACCCACATAAATGATGCGAGTGTTTCCCAGTCACACCCTAAACGCCCTCTTCGGACCGGGCGTGACGTTTCCTTCTCTCCGACTTTATTACGGGTCACAGCTGCTAGTGTGGGTGCTGCACGGCTGCATGGGCCAGGGTTCAATCCTGGACTTTGTGTTTTTTCCCATGTCTGTATTACCAGCACTTTATCCTGGTCAGGGTCACGGTGGGTCCGACTCACCAAGCGGACGGGTCGCCAGTCCATCACAGGGCACACACACACACACACTCTTTACACAAACACACTCTGATTGCCCTGACTGCACGTCTTTGGACTGTGGGAGGAAACCGGAGCACCCGCAGGAAACCCACACAGACTCAGGGAGATGTAGATGTGCAAATGTGGGTGTATGTATATGTACATAATATGTATGTTTATGGATATATAGATGTACACCAAATTGCACAACACTGGTTTGAACTTTACACATAATGTATTCACTTTATAGGCTTATATTGCACCTTTTATTGCATTATATATATTATATTATATATATAGCCCCCCCCCCCATATTTGTGTCGTATATGTTCATGACGTGTAGAGTTCTGTGTTCCTGCTGCAGTAACGATACAATTTACCCTTAAGAAAAATACAGTTCTATCTATTATCTGTTAGAATTTAGAACTTTAAAACAAAAACTACAGCGGTACCTTAAAACTGGATAAAACTCACTCGGTTCTGGGAGGGGTGTTGAGTTTTAAACACGTTGAGTTTCGAGGTATTTTTTCCCCATAAGGATGTTTGTGAAACCTGTTAATGCGTCCATGGTCCCGTGGAGCTGCAGATATTTTAGTCTCATGTAAAATAATGAGGTTGTTTTTGATGCTTAAACACTGAAAATAACACAAATATAATATAAACACACTGTAATACAATTACTAACAGTTACACATCAATAAAAATACAATAAAAGCTGCACTTTAGTTTTACTTCTTTATTGTTTCATGACACTTCTTAATGGTGAAGATGCCAGATCTTGGAATACCGTGTTCCCTTCAGCACCGGCGCATTCACATGAGAAGTGACAAAACTGCTTTTGCTTTTCTCGCTGTGCCGTTATTTCCTATGAAGTGTGACGGCGGTGCACAAAACTTAGCGTGACTTATTGTAGTAAAACAGCGAGTGAGGAATGTGATTAGTGGAGGAACTTATGAGCAGTAATAATGAAGAGAAGTTTAGTGCTCCTGTCTCCTTCTTTTACTACATTAAACCACATTAAGCTTTATTTTGAACCAGAAGCGTTTTAGACTCTGGTACCCCTTTTCCACCAACGCAGAACGGAGCCCGTTCCGGTTCCCAAACTTGATTTTGAACCGGTTCTGCGTGTTTCCACCGAAAAAAGAGGCTCCAGACAGAGAACTAGCGGGCCGATCTGGCACCACAGAATACTGGGTTTTTCAGCCCGAACCGTGACGTCACCTGTGGGCGTGTCATGTTGTACAGCATAGCAACAGCAACAATGCCGTCCGCTGGAGTCTCATATGGAGCTTATCGCTGCATTTTTATCTTTTAAACTTCACCTGATTACATTTTGAGCCAGTTTGCCGCTGATATTTTCAAATTGCCTTTAAAAAAGGTGAATTGTGTGATATTACGAGATAAAAGTGACCCGGACAGAACGGAAAATGCTTAACGTGAAAAATAAAGCGTGAAGTTTTTTCAACTCCCCGAGCTGCATAAACACACATGTAAATCCAACTAAACACAGATACACGTGGTATTTTAGAGTAAATCTGATCTATTTCACACAGATGTTTGTTCGTGTTAAGGAAGTTTAATGATGTTTTATCGCTCAAGCCGAGCGCTGAGCAAATCACCAACAGCTGCTGATCGATGCTTTTTACATAAAAACTAACATCTGTAACAGCACAAATGCTCACACGTAATCTACACGCTCCACCATGATATTACTGCTCTTAACTTTCGTTAAGCAACACCCACCGATGATGACGCAGGCTTGGTTCTCAAAAACTGGTGGAAACGTGCGTCGGTTCTCTATACACCAAGGTTCTAAGAAACCTGAACAGAACCGGTTCAAGAACCATGTTTTTTTTGGTGGAAAAGGGGTATGGGAGAAGCTGAATCTGATTCTCACCATTTCTCAGAAGCTGGAGCTGTAACACAAGTTTAAAAGTGAAACAGGGAGGAGAATCCAGATAAACACAGATACATGTGGAGCTGTAACCCTGGATCTGACGCTTATTCCACACTGATGCAGATTCAGCTCTTATACACACGCTGATGAGGTTTTACTGCACCGCTCAAGCCGAACGCTGAACAATTTCACGTTTAGGTTACGTTGAGTTACAAGGTTCCAGTGTACACCGCAGTCGGAGTGCTGGAGCTCAGCTTCCTGGCCGACCTTGTTCGTATGATTGAACCGCTGAGGGGTCGAAAACAACGTGGCCAAGTCACCAGAGCGCGGTTCGGTAACAGCGCCCGGCCTGTTCTCCCCACCGCGGTGTTTGGTTCTGAAGCGCGGCCTTATAAACGTGTGTGGAATATTTTCCTGAATGCCTGCGCAGAGAGAGAGACACAGGGGGCTCACTGTGAGCGGACGGTGGGGCCGGACAGGGGGAGGGAGGAGCGACAGGGCTCACGGAGATCAGACCACTGGATCTGGAATATTTACTCCTTCAACGTAGAGATCCGAGCACACAAGCGGCCAGTGTTTAACCGTGCTGGGAATTTCAGTCGGGGGGGGGTCGTCTGAGCCTGATCTTGGTCTTGTTTTGCTCGAGGAGACATTTTAGTCCCGTCTTAGTCCCGTCATGTCTCGAAAAAGGTAGAATTGGGTCTCAGATAAGATGTTCTTCACTGCTGTATAAAAAAGTGTGTTTAAAAAATCCGAGCTCGTTTTGTGTGGTCCAGCAGCGCTACCATTCTCTGGCCACGTGAGGTCCGAATGGGTTTACGTTTTTCATGTGGTCGGGTCGGCGTCCCGCCCCTCCTCGCCCGCTCCCTCAATGCCTCGCTTGTTCCTTCAAGAAAAACGTTTGAGCAGATCCGGCCCGTGCTTGTCCCTAGTGCTAGTGCCTCAGTAGAGAGGATTCTAATAAGACATGGAGCTCATAAGGCAGATTATTTAGATGCTCTACTTTATCCTCTTCTCGGGAGTGTAGGATGATGTAAAATGTGTCTGTGCATTTTATATATATATATATACAGTATATATATACACTGATCTGATCAGCTATAACATTAAAACCACCACCACAGAGCAGTTTTTTATTTAGGTGGTGGATCATTCTCAGCACTGCAGTGACACTGACATGGTGCTGGTGTGTTAGTGTGTGTTGTGCTGGTATGAGTGGATCAGACACAGCAGCGCTGCTGGGGTTTTTAAATACCGTGTCCACCCACTGTCCACTCTATTAGACACTCCTACCTAGTCGGTCCACCTTCTAGATGTAAAGTCAGAGACGATCGCTCATCTATTGATGCTGTTTGAGTCGGTCATCTTCTAGACCTTCATCAGTGGTCACAGGACGCTGCCCACGGGGCGCTGTTAGCTGTATATATTTTTGGTTGGTGGACGATTCTCAGTCCAGCAGTGACAGTGAGGTGTCTAAACTCATACCAGCACAACACACACTAACACACCACCACCATGTCAGTGTCACTGCAGTGCTGAGAATGATCCACCACCTAAATAATACCTGCTCTGTGGTGGTCCTGTGGGGGTCCTGACCATTGAAGAACAGGGTGAAAGGGGGTAACAAAGCATGTAGAGAAACAGATGGACTACAGTCAGTAATTGTAGAACTACAAAGTGCTTCTATATGGTAAGTGGAGCTGATAAAATGGACAGTGAGTGTAAAAACCAGGAGGTGGTTTTAATGTTATGGCTGATCGGTGTATACGTTATTTAAAACATATCCTGACAGTCTGCGTTCATGCAACAAACTACTACAGCTGTTTCCACACACGCACAACATCCGGCTCCTCACACACACACACACACACACACACACAACATCCGGCTCCTCACACACACACACACACACACACAGCGTGTAGTGCATCAACCTGGTTTGACCTCAGAGGATGTAAAATGCCACCCTCGCTCACACACACGTAGATTTACACAATATAAAACCGCAAAACCTGAAATGTTCGCAGAATTTATCCTACAGCTCGTAACGACCTTACATCACCAGCTTACTCGAGTGCACACGTACGGGTCACACCCACACTTCATCAGATGTTACTGGAAATGTCAGAGTGACATTTTGGATTCCTGGACATGTGCAAGGGTTCTTAAAAGTGCACGATTATTCTTAGGTCTTCCGGGATCCTGTTACTGGTTTGCCATTTTTAATAGAGCATTTTTTATAGTTATATGATTATGGTTCCCAGGGTACAGCCCTGTGGGACACCGTGATCTGTTCTTAAACCTGCTGTAGGCCTTTATCTGAGAGATTCTGGAGTATCAGGAGAAGGACAAGAGCAGATAACCTCATAAAATCCAGCTTATATTTTTACTATTTACATTTTCCGCTTTAAGCAGAAGAGCTTCAATAATCAACATTTCCTTACTCTAGTTTAAGAAAACAACAGTCCAAGAACACAAATGTACTGGAACCCTGTTAGAACCAAAGTTAGGGGTTTTTTTTTTGCAAGAGATGAATAAGAGTGTTAGTAAGTAAGTACAAGTCAGCTTAAGTGTTTAGTAAAGAGGTGATGAAGGTTTTTAATCGTTTTTTAAAGACCGCAAGAGACTCAGATGTTCAGAGAAGAGCCTTGATGCTGATGCTCGTCTTCCTTGAGTCCTGGGTGGAGGATCAAGTCGAGCGAGACTAGTGGCTCGGAGGTTGCGTGGTACAGAGCGGGGTTTGATTAGACCACGAAGGTAGCTTTGGGTCAATTTTTGGCTTTGTAGGCGAGCGTCAGTGTTTTAAACTGAATACGGGCAGCTACAGGAAGCCAGTGAAGAGAACCCAGCAGTGGGGTGATGTGGAAGCAGTGGGGTGATGATGAGGCAGCAGTGGGGTGATGATGAGGCAGCAGTGGGGTGATGTACAGCAGTGGGGTGATGATGAGGCAGCAGTGGGGTGATGATGTGGCAGCAGTGGGGTGATGATGTACAGCAGTGAGGTGATGATGAGGCAGCAGTGGGGTAATGTGGCAGCAGTGGGGTAATGTGGCAGCAGTGGGGTGATGATGTAGAGCAGTGGGGTGATGATGTAGAGCAGTGGGGTGATGATGTAGAGCAGTGGGGTGATGATGAGGCAGCAGTGGGGTAATGTGGCAGCAGTGGGGTAATGTGGCAGCAGTGGGGTGATGATGTACAGCAGTGGGGTGATGATGTACAGCAGTGGGGTGATGATGTAGAGCAGTGGGGTGATGATGTAGAGCAGTGGGGTGATGATGTAGAGCAGTGGGGTGATGATGTACAGCAGTGGGGTGATGATGAGACAGCAGTGGGGTAATGTGGCAGGAGTGGGGTAATGTGGCAGTGTTTGGGCTGGTTAAGAACCAGACGAGCAGCTGCATTTTGAATAAGCTGTAAGGGTTTAATAGTGGACATGGGAGCTCCTGCCAGCAGGGAGTTGCAGTCGTCCAACCGTGAGATTACAAGTGACTGGACCAGAATCTGGAGAGCTTTCATGGAGAGAAATGGTCAGATCCTCCTGATGTTGTAGAGGAGGAACCGGCACGAGGAGAGAAGGTCAGCTGGTTATCCAGGACGACACCAAGAGTTCTTCAAAAAGTTTCCTCACTTTTTTTTAAACTCTATTTATTCAAAAACAAACTCCTTCACTTTTCTACAACGTCGCCTTCCGATGCATTTTTCCGGCGTCAAACCGAATTTTTAATGCCGTCAGCACGGCCACTGATGCGCCGCTGCTTTCACGTCATCATCACATGAAAATCTTCTTCTCTTTAAAGCTTCTCTGAGCGTCCAAAAAGGTGGAAATCAGATGGAGCTGAATCAGGACTATAAGCGTCTCTCAGTCTCTCAGACACGAGCGATTCCTCCTCCTCCCACTACACCCTCACCGCTTATAACCACGATATAAAAGTGAGGAGACTTTTTGAAGATCCCCGGTATAATCATGTTAGATGTTAGAACAGTTTGTCAGCGTCGTCTGCTTTGATGACCTCATGCTTCTTGGGCAAATGTATGATCCTTTTTTTCCCCGGCTCGTTGCCCCTAGCTCTGTGTGTGTGTGTGTGTGTGTGTGTGTGTGTGTGTGCGTGTGGAGAAAACCCCTCTTACGCACATGTGGTCAGCCACTTCACTGCTCCCTTTTATACGCGCTTTTGTCTCCAGTCAGACCAAAGCCAGCGCTGCACTTTAATCTTTTATGTGCTTTCGGGCCATGTGAGTGCGCTGGTGTGAAGTACGCTAGTTCAAATCTCAGCTGCGTTTACAGACAAACCTGATTGGTCTGCGATGGATTGGCGTCCTGCCTCGAGTGTGTTACCGCATCGTCAGTGCGCTCTTAGTGCAGGTCCCAAGCCCGGACAGAAATAGGAGGGTTGCGTCAGGAAGAGCATCCGATATGTGGACCAGATCCAATGTGGCGACGCCTAAATACAGAAGCAGCCAAATAGAAACTGTGTACCTAATAGCATTTTTACTATTTTATTTCTGCATTTTATCCCCTTTTCTCCCAATTTAGTCATATCCAGTTCCTCTTCCCTCCTTCCGAAGTGTGCACACTCCACCGACCCCTTCTTATTCGCCCATACTTCGGTCTCTCACACGGAGAGTCACGCTCTGATCCCCACGTTCCTCCACTTTGGATACTACAGGCTACTAACCAGGGTCCTTACACAGCCAAGAAGACCCCGCCCACTTTTTAGTCCCATCCTTCCCCACCCGGCAGACTAGCGGCCGATTGTGCCTGGCTGGCCGACAGCATCGCTGGAGGTTTATGGATGCAGTGAGGGAGGTCATGCAGTTGTGAATCCGGGGTTCAGATCTCAGCGGCGTTTACAGGCAAACGTGATTGGTCTGCGATGGATTGGCGTCCTGCCTCGAGTGTGTTACCGCATCGTCAGTGCGCTCTTAGTGCAGGTCCCAAGCCCGGATAGAAATAGGAGGGTGGCGACGCCTAAATACAGGAGCAGCCAAATGGAGACGGGGACTATTTGAACCTAATAGCATTTTTACTGCATTATTTCTTCATTTTCTCCCCTTTTCTCCCAATTTAGTCGTAGCCAGTTCCTCTTCCTCTGCTGGAGACCCTAATGGTGTACGAGGAGTGTATATGTGGGTGCACACTCCACCGACCCCTTCTTATTCGCCCGTACTTCGGTCTCGCGCACAGAGAGTCACGCTCTGATCTCCACATTCCTTCACTTCGGCTACTACAGGCGCCTCGGGCTACTAACCAGGGTCCTTACACAGCCAAGAAGACCCCGCCCACTTTTTAGTCCCAGCAGACCAGTGGCCGATTGTGCCCGGCCAGTCGACAGCATCACTGGAGGTTTATGGATGCAGTGAGGGAGGTCATGTTCAAATCTCAGCGACGTTTACAAACAAACCTGATTGGTCTGCGATGGATTGGCGTCCTGCCTCAAGTGTGTTACCGCATCGTCAGTGCACTCTTAGTGCAGGTCCCAAGCCCCGATAGAAATAGGATGGAGGGTTGCGTCAGGAAGAGCGTCTGATATGTGGACCAGATCCAATGTGGCGACGCCTAAATACGGGAGCAGCCCCAGGGAGACAGGGACTGTTTGTACCTAATAGCAGTTTTACTCTTTTATTTCGGAATTTTTTCCCCTTTTCTCCCAATTTAGTCGTAGCCAGTTCCTCTTCCCTCCTTCCCCTTCTTATTCGCCCGTACTACAGACGCCTCCGGCTACTAACCAGGGTCCTTACACAGCCTCAAAGACCCCGCCCACTTTTTAGCCCCGTCTTTTCCCACCCAGCAGACCAGTGGCCGATTGTGCCCGGCCGGCCGACAGCACTGCTGGAGGTTTATGGATGCAGTGAGGGAGGTTGTGCAGTCGGTTGGGGTGACAGGGGTGCACGTTCAGAACCGGGCATGATGGAGGCAAACGATCCGCTGTAACGCCCCCCAACGGGAGCAACCGAAAGTGGGAGACGTACAGTAACCGACATCGGTAGGGCGCATTCTCTTAATTAAACTTTGACCCAGTTGAGACGAACTCTTTGATACGAGGCGGTAAAAGCGACTCAGGTCGTACGAACGACGCTTAACGTGAACAAATCTACCCCAGCACACCATCCGTGCTCTTCCTGTTCTTACTGCAAAGGGGAACAGAAAGAGAGCTCGGTGAGGGTGCGGCGGGTACCAGGGCGTTCCTGAAGCCCTTTAATTTCCAGCTGTTGCGGTGTCGTGCAGCTACAAGGCCAGACGCACCGAACGCAAACAGATAAGCCACAGAAGGGCCACCCAAGGGCTTTTCCATACCCCCCAACACACATGCACACACACACACACACACTCCGTCCCTGCTTATTACAGCCTAGCGTGGACTGTTGTGCAGCATGTGTGCAGCTAGCGTGTAGCTGCGGTTTCGTCTACGTACAGATGTGTGTTCTGTGTTAGTGCGCTTCCTGGCCTGAGGTTCAGTTTTTTGTAAATGAGGAAGCGGGGCCGTGTGTGTGTGTGTGTGTGTGTGTGTGTGTGTGTGTGTGTGTGTGTGTGTGTGTGTATGTGTGTGTGTGTGTGTGTGTGTGTGTGTGTGTGTATGTGTGTGTGTGTGTGAAGCCCCCCTCCTTGCCCCGTTTTCCTCTGTATTGACATCACAGCTGACGGGTGGGCTAGGCGTCGTACGAGGGTTGCAGGCTCACAGCCAACAGCAGTATCGCAGGGCCGGAGCTGAACGGGCGAGAGACATTAACAGAGAGTGAGAGACGCAGGGAGAGAGAGAGAGAGGGCTCAGAGCCATGGGCAGCGAGTCCAGCGAACGCTCTGCAGATCTTACCTCCTCACCCTCACACGCCGTGCACAAGTGTGTGTGTGTGTGTGTGTGTGTGTGTGAGTGTGTGTGTGTGTGAGCGCGAGCCCAGGATGAAGGATGGCCCGAGCGCCAGCGTGACCATACAGGAGTGTTTTGATCGAGTCTCCGTTTCTGTCTGCCTCCACACAGACGAGTCGTACCAGAAGCTGGCCGTGGAGACCATGGAGGAGCTGGACTGGTGCCTGGACCAGCTCGAGACCATCCAGACCTACCGCTCCGTCAGCGACATGGCCTCCAACAAGGTGAGCCGGGCCGCAGCGCGCGCGCACACACACACACACACACACACACAGCCTGCAGCACGTTTACATTTTGGACATTTAGCAGACCAAAACGACTTACAGTGGCAAGCTGGCAGATGTGGGGCTTGAACCAGCAACCTTCTGATTACTAGTCCTGTACTTTAATTGCTGAGCTATAAATTATCCAAAGCGACTTACAGCACTGTGACAGTACACAGCAGTTAAGGGTTAAGGGCCTTGCTCAAGGGCCCAACAGTGGCAAGCTGGCAGATTTGGGGCTTGAACCAGCGACCTTTCGATTGCAAGTCCAGCACCTTAACCACTAGGCTACAACTGCACACACATGTCCATCTTTTGTCCAAAGCAACTTACAGCAGTGTGACAGTATACAGTCTAAGCAATTTAGGGTTAGGGGCCTTGTTTAAGGGCCCAACAGTGGCAACCTGACAGTGACGGGGCTTGAACCAGCAACCTTCCGCTTACTAGTCCAGCACCTTAACCTCTGAGCTACTCCTGCCCTTAGTAAATCATCCAAAGCGACTTACTGTACTGGGACAGTATAAAGTCTAAGCAATAGAAGGTTGAGGGCCTTGCTCAAGGGCCCAACAGTGGTAACCTGGCAGATGTGGGGCTTGACCCAGCAATCTTCTGATTACTAGTGCAGTATTTTACATTTTTGGCATTTTGCAATTCCATCAGTTATCCAAAGTGACAAAGTACTGTGACAGTATATTGTCTAAGCAATTGAACATTAAGGGCCTTGCTCAAGGGCCCAACAGTGGCAAGCTGGCAGATGTGGGACTTGAACCAGCGACCTTTTGATTACAAGTCCAGCACCTTAACCTCTGAGCTACTTCTGCCCTTAGTAAATCATCCAAAGCGACTTACAGCACTGTGACAGTATAAAGTCTAAGCAATAGAAGGTTGAGGGCCTTGCTCAAGGGCCCAACAGTGGTAACCTGGCAGATGTGGGGCTTGAACCAGTGACATTCTGATTACTAGTCCTGTACCGCTGAGCTATAAATTATCCAAAGCGACTTACAGCACTGTGACAGTATATTATCTAAGCAATTGAGGGTTAGGTGCCTTGCTCAAGGGCCCAACAGTGGCAAGCTGGCAGATGTGGGACTTGAACCAGTGACCTTTTGATTACTAGTCCTGTACCAAAGCGACTTACAGCAGAGTGACAGTGTACAGTCTAAGCAATTAAAGGTTAAGGGCCTTGCTCAAGGGCCCAACAATGGTAACCTGGCAGATGTGGGGCTTGAACCAGCAACCTTCTGATTACTAGTCCTGTACTTTCATCGCTGAGCTCTAAATTATCCAAAGCGACTTACAGCACTGTGACAGTATACAGTAAGCAATTAAAGGCTAAGGGCCTTGCTCAAGGGCCCAATAGTGGCAAGCTGGCAGATGTGATGCTTGAACCAGCAACCTTTTGATTACTAGTCCTGTACCTTAACCTCTGAGCTACTCCTGCCATTAGTAAATTGTCCAAAGTGACTTACAGTACTGTGACAGTTTACAGTCTAAGCAATTGAGGGTTAGGGGCCTTGCTCAAGGGCCCAACAGTGGTAACCTGGCAGTGGCGGGGCTTGAACCAACAACCTTCTGATTACTAGTCCAGTACCTTAACCACTAGGCTACAACTGCCACATTCTTGTCCGCCTCCGTCGTTCAGAGCGGGTCGATCTCACGCGTCTGTCGGGCATCCCGAATGCAGATCAGTTTGCTAATTTATGGCGGCAGCTGCACGGCGACTCGGACCGCGCCCGCTAAACATCAGACCTCACATAAACATCTACGTTTACAAACGCGCGTCTAAACAGAGCCGCTGAGATAAGAGCGTCATCAGATGATCCGCTCATGGTTTTATTTACAGGAATGTCTGACCTTTAGCATTAATACTGCTATCCTGATTCCTCATCACTGATTATTACTACAGCTGCTGACTTCTCTGTGCCCATATAAACAGCTAGCTTGATTACACCTGTCACAAAGGTATTGGGACGCCTCTTCTAATTATGATTTCAGGTGTTTCAGCCGCAGCAGTTGCTCACAGGTGAAATCAGTTATATGAAGGAAATGAAATGCGTCCAACTTTTAAGCAATAGTTTAGGGAAGGCCCTTTGGGTTGACACAATGGTTTGGTGGGTAGCACTGTCGCCTTACAGCAGGAAGGTCCTGGGTTTGATTCCCAGGTGGGGCGGTCCGGGTCCTTTCTGTGTGAAGTTTGCATGTTCTCCCTGTGTCTGTGTGGGTTTTCTCCGGGAGCTCCGGTTGTGTGTGTGTTTCTGGTTGTGTGTGTTTCTGGTTGAGTGTGTTTCTGGTTGAGTGTGTGTGTGTGTGTGTGTGTGTTACTGTCTGTGTGTGTGTTTCTGGTTGTGTGTGTTTCTGGTTGAGTGTGTTTCTGGTTGAGTGTGTGTTACTGTTTGTGTGTGTGTGTGTGTGTGTGTGTGTGTGTATTACTGTCTGTGTGTGTGTTTCAGGTTGTGTGTGTTTCTGGTTGAGTGTGTGTTACTGTTTGTGTGTGTGTTTCTGGTTCTGTGTGTGTGTGTGTGTTTCTGGTTGAGTGTGTTTCTGGTTGAGTGTGTGTTACTGGTCGTGGGTGTGTTTCTGGTTGTGTGTGTGTTACTGTTTGTGTGTGTTTCTGGTTGTGTGTGTGTGTGTGTGTGTTTCTGGTTGAGTGTGTTACTGATTAGTTGTATGTGTGTGTTTCTGGTTGTGTGTGTGTTTCTGTTTGTGTGTGTTTCTGGTTGTGTGTGTGTGTGTGTGTGTTTCTGGTTGAGTGTGTTACTGATTAGTTGTATGTGTGTGTTTCTGGTTGTGTGTGTGTGTGTGTTTCTGGTTGTGTGTGTGTTTCTGTTTGTGTGTGTTTCTGGTTGTGTGTGTGTGTGTGTGTGTTTCTGGTTGAGTGTGTGTTACTGGCCGTGTGTGTGTTTTACTAATTAGTTGTAGGTGTGTTTCTGGTTGAGTGTGTGTTACTGGCCGTGTGTGTGTTTCTGGTTGAGTGTGTGTTACTGTTTGTGTGTGTTTCTGGTTGTGTGTGTGTGTTTCTGGTTGAGTGTGTGTTACTGTTTGTGTGTGTTTCTGGTTGTGTGTGTGTGTGTTTCTGGTTGAGTGTGTGTTACTGTTTGTGTGTGTTTCTGGTTGTGTGTGTGTGTGTGTGTTTCTGGTTGAGTGTGTTACTGATTAGTTGTATGTGTGTGTTTCTGGTTGTGTGTGTGTGTGTGTGTTTCTGGTTGTGTGTGTGTTTCTGGTTGAGTGTGTTTCTGGTTGAGTGTGTGTTACTGTTTGTGTGTGTGTGTGTGTTACTGGTTGTGTGTGTTACTGGTCATGTGTTACTGGTTTTGTGTGTGTTACTGGCCATGTGTGTGTTACTGGCCATGTGTGTGTCTCTGATTGTGTGTGTGTGTGTGTGTGTGTGTGTGTGTTTCTGATTGTGTGTGTGTTACTAATTGTGTGTGTTACTGGTGTTGTGTGTGTTTCTTATTGTGTGTGTGTTACTGGTTGCATGTGTGGTACTGGTTGTGTGTGTTACTGGTTGTGGGTGTGTGTAACTGGCAGCATGTTTCTGGTTGCGTGTGTGTTTCTGGTTGCATGTGTGTTACTGGTTGTGTTTGTTACTGGTTGCGTGTGTGTTAAACACGTCTGTTTTCCTCCTGCAGCAGGTCTTAGCTTGTCTTGAAACGTTCAGACGTTGAGCTGGAGCTGACTGACTGACAGCTCTTATTGGGGTTTTAGATCAGGTCTGGTTACCTTAGTACTAAACCTAAGCTGAGGATTAAGACTGTATTAAGACGGTATTGTCGTGGTCAGTAGTACGATGGTCGGTCTGTAACGGTTACACACACACCACTCCTGAATTCTTGAATTTAAGGAGTTGTTGAAACGTATGTGTGTGTCGATGGCGCATGCTCGCTGCCGTCCCGTCAGTTGTTGTGTGTGTGTGTGTGTGTATGTGTGTGTGCGTGTGTGTGCTGTGCGCGGTGCAGCCGTGTGACTCAGGTTTCCTGTCTCCTTCCTAAACCCGAACCGGGTGCAGACTACAATGAGAGAGAGAGGGCCGAGTGTCAGGACGAGACGCGCTCGCTGTTTGTTTCTCCTTCTGCTGACGTCAAGCGGCCGTGCAACACAACAAGGGAACTCTGATGGAAACAATAGGAGTGATTACTAGCTCATACACACACACACACACACACACACACACACTCACACTGTACCTCGAGGTCATGCTGGACAGATTCTGTAATTAACTCTATTATAATATTTAATTCTATAGAATATTCACACAAACACTCCTGACATTTCCTCGTTCACTGCACACCAGCACAACACTCAGAGTCTGAAAAATATAATAACAATATAATTCTCCTGTAGATCATGTGTAGAATACACATGTTTACCATGGTTAGTGCAGTATCACAGCTACAGGAGTTATTACCTTTGACATAAGTTAGGATTAAAATAAGGCAGATGCTATTTGCACCCTGGTGTAAGCAGCAAAGTGTACAGTTTGCACCCTGGTGTAAACAGCAATTATACTATTTACACCCAGATGTAAATATCATAAGATTACAAATAATTTCACTATTTTTTATATTATTTTCAGTTGTATAATATTTTCAGATTGTATTATTTACATTATACATTATCTACACCCAGGTGTAAAATAGCAATATATACTGACATGCCAAAAGTCTTGGTACAGGAACTAATATCATGTTAGGTACCCCTTTAGCCTGGCTAAGTGCAGCAGGCATTGGGTCCACAAGTGGACGGAAATATCTGGAATAGCCACCCTCAGGTCAGTGGTATTTGTAGGTGCAGGATCTCTGGTCCCTCTATGACATATTCCCAGTACATGTGACACTGGATTAAGGAATGTTAAATGTCCCACCCATCTGGTACCCACAATCTTGCCTCACTCAAACTCCATTAATTCGCATCGCCTTGCCATGAGCACACTGGCCAGTGGTCAGCCTTACTCACAAGATAATACCACACAACTTATACAGATATGGGCATTCCCAAGCCGTCCCCCGGTTTGTTTGTTTGTTTATTAGGATTTTAACGTCATGTTTTACACTTTTGGTTACATTCATGACAGGAAACGGTAGTTGATCTTCACACAAGGTTAATCAGTTCACAAGGTTATATCGAACACAGTCATGGACAATTTGGCATACTGTACCTCACTTCCATGTCTTTGGACTGTGGGAGGAAACCGGAGCACCCGGAGTAAACCCACGCAGACACGGGGAGAACATGCAAACTCCACACAGAAAGGACCCGGACCGCCCCACCTGGGGATCGAACCCAGAACCTTCTTGCTGTGAGGCGACAGTGCTACCCACTTAGCCACCGTGCCGCGTCCCCAGGTAACGCCACTTCAATTTACTGCTATCCCTTGACCTTTAGCATGTCCATGTATAGTGTTTATATATCGTTGGTAGACATGCGCAGTTGAGTTTGTTTGCTCTTTTTTCTTTTTGGGGTACGAATAGCTGTACTGTGTGGGGAATGCTATGTGTACCCGGGTGCAAATAGACACTCCGTTAAAAAAATAACAAGTAATGTATGAGTATACTATTCTACACTAAACCACACTATACTATACAATTTTAATCTATTCTACAGTAAGCCACACTATACTACACTATACTATTCTACAGTACACTATACTATACTATTCTATTCTACACTAAACCACACTATACTACTTTATACTACTATATACTACACTATACGATTCTACACTACACTTTACTATTCTATACTACGCTAAGCTGTACTATACTATTCTATTCTACACTAAATCACACTATACTATACTATTTTATACTACACTATACTATTCTATACTACACTGTACTATTCCATTCTATACTGCACTGTACTGTATTACACTATAATATACTTATACTATTCTATACTGTACTATTCTATGGTATTCTATATGATTATAGTATTCTATACTATACTATTAGTACACTATACTATTCTATGCTATTTTATTTTGTACTATTTCATTCTATTCTACACTAAAGCACACTATACTGTACTATTCTATTCTACACTAAACCACTAAATCTTATATTATTTTATACTACACTATACTATTTTATACTACTCTATACTACACTATACTATTCTATACTACACTAAACCACACTTTACTATTCTATACTACACTAAACCACACTACAGTATTCTATACTACACTATACTATTTTATACCACACTATGCTATACAATTTTATTCAATTCTACAGTAAGCCACACTATACTATATTACACTATACTTTACTATACTATACTAGTCTATACTGTACTATACCATACTACGCAGTACTATTTTATTCTACACTAAACCACACTATTCTATATTGCACTACAGCATACTTTGCCATACTACAGTACACTACACTATACTATTCTATTCTATACTGTACTTTACTATATTACACTATAATTTACTATACTGCACTACATTATACTTTGCCGTACTACATTATTCTATACTACACTATACTATTCTAGTCTATACTGTATTATACTTTATTACACTATAATTTACTATTCTCTACTGTACTATTCTATGCTATTCTTTATGGTTATACTTTTCTTTTCTATACTATATTATAGTACACTATACTATTCTATGCTATTCTATTCTGTACTATTTCATTCTGTTCTATATGATTATACTACACTTTACTATACTATAGTATACTACTTAATATATATACTATACTATTCTATACTGTTGTGCATATCTGATATTATCTTATTCTGTTTTGTGAATATGGTGCAGAATAATGTACAGCTAATCAGAAAAAATGTCATGTGGGCAACCTGAGGAAAAATAACATCCAGTGAGCGGCAGTTTTGCAGACAGATAGGCCTCGTTAATGGAGTGAACAGGAAACAGAAACGCTCCATGTCTGACCTTGAGCTGATAACTCTGCTGCAGTTACCCGAGGCAGCCGGGTAAACACAGACCAAAATAATACAGGAATGTTTAAAGGAATGTTTGATAACACCTTATCACGCCGCACAGAATCACGGCTGTTTGGAGAGCAGAGCTGTACCAGCCGTGTCCCTAATAAAGTGACCCGTCTGTGTTTACTGTGAGTCTAAAATAAAGTCAGAAAGTATTTAGTAAGTATTGTGCACATCTAGCTTTAATGCTTGAAAAGTTCAGATGGCTGCACAAGCATGGAGGAATTGAGTATGTCTAAGTTTCTCACTATCTCGGATACAGTTAGATTTTTTCTACCACGTGAAAATTGAATTCTACAAACTATTGTGTATTGTAATCACATATTAAGTTTTAACAGATCCTGTGTGGACAAAAATGGCCCCATGTAGCCTGTGTGTGTGTGTGTGTGTGTGTGTGTGTGTGTGTGTGTGTGTGTGTGTGCGTGCGTGCGTGTATAGTTGAAGGTAGGATAAGCCAAAATTTCATCACTTTGTTTGATGTCACTGCAGCTCTGTAATTATTTAACCTTTAAGATTTTGCAACAGGTTTAGAGCTGCTAGTTTGTGTATAGCACTGCTATACTAGTTTGTGTAGTGTGTGTGTGTAGTGTATTAGTGTGTGTGTAGTGTATGAGTGTGTGTGTATGTAGTGTATGAGTGTGTGTAGTGTATGAGTGTGTGTGTGTTGTGTGTGTAGTGCATGAGTGTGTGTAGTGTATACTGTATTCTGTGTGTAGTTTGTAACGTATATGTGTTTTTGTGTAGTATTGTGGTTTGTGTACTGTGTGTATGTAGTGTGTACTCTATGTGTGAATGTGTAGTATTGCGGTTTGTGTAGTGTGTATTGTATGAGTGTGTGTGTGTGTAGTATTGTGGTTTGTGTAGTGTGTACTGTATAAGTGTGTGTGTGTGTGTGTAGTATTGTAGTTTGTGTAGTGTGTATTGTATGAGTGTGTACTGTATAAGTGTGTGTGTGTGTGTGTAGTATTGTAGTTTGTGTAGTGTGTGTTGTGTGTCCTGTATATATTTGTGTGTATTTTACCTGTAACAGTTTGTGTGTGTAGTGCATACTGAATAAGTGTGTGTAATGTGGACTTTATAAGTGTGTGTGTAGTGTGTACTGTATATGTGCTTGTGTGTAGTATTGTGGTTTGTGTACTGTGTGTATGTAGTGTATAAGTGTGTGTGTGTAGTATTGTGGTTTGTGTACTGTGTGTAGTGTGTACTGAATAAGTGTGTTTCATGTGTATTATATAAGTGTGTGTGTAGTGTATAAATATATATATATATACAGTGTATCACGAAAGTAAGTACACCCCTCACATTTCTGCAAATATTTCATTATATCTTTTCATGGGACAACACTATAGACATGAAACTTGGATATAACTTAGAGTAGTCAGTGTACAGCTTGTATAGCAGTGTAGATTTACTGTCTTCTGAAAATAACTCAACACACAGCCATTAATGTCTAAATAGCTGGCAACATAAGTGAGTACACCCCACAGTGAACATGTCCAAATTGTGCCCAAATGTGTCGTTGTCCCTCCCTGGTGTCATGTGTCAAGGTCCCAGGTGTAAATGGGGAGCAGGGCTGTTAAATTTGGTGTTTTGGGTACAATTCTCTCATACTGGCCACTGGATATTCAACATGGCACCTCATGGCAAAGAACTCTCTGAGGATGTGAGAAATAGAATTGTTGCTCTCCACAAAGATGGCCTGGGCTATAAGAAGATTGCTAACACCCTGAAACTGAGCTACAGCATGGTGGCCAAGGTCATACAGCGGTTTTCCAGGACAGGTTCCACTCGGAACAGGCTTCGCCAGGGTCGACCAAAGAAGTTGAGTCCACGTGTTCGGCGTCATATCCAGAGGTTGGCTTTAAAAAATAGACACATGAGTGCTGCCAGCATTGCTGCAGAGGTTGAAGACGTGGGAGGTCAGCCTGTCAGTGCTCAGACCATACGCCGCACACTGCATCAACTCGGTCTGCATGGTCGTCATTTCAGAAGGAAGCTGACGCACAAGAAAGCCAGCAAACAGTTTGCTGAAGACAAGCAGTCCAAGAACATGGATTACTGGAATGCCCTGTGGTCTGACGAGACCAAGATAAACTTGTTTGGCTCAGATGGTGTCCAG